>NC_034202.2:9205498-9337998 GCF_002021735.2 Oncorhynchus kisutch | reverse complement strand
GAAAACAGGTTTTTAGAATAAAAAACAGAAATAACTTATTTACATAGGAATTCAGACCCTTTACTATGAGACTCGAAATTGAGCTCAGGTGCATCCTTTTTCCATTGATCATCCGTGAGATGTTTTTACAAGGTCAGGTGATTGGAGTCAGTTGACTGGACATGATTTGGAAAGGCACACACCTGTCTAAATAAGTTGACAGTGCATGTCAGAGCAAAATGCAAGCCATGAGGTTGAAGGAATTTTCTGTCGAGCACCGAGACAGGACAGTGGCCTCCATCATTCTTAAATGAAAACAATAGAACCAACAAGACTCTTCCTAGAGCTGGCCGTCCGGCCAAACTGAGCAATCGGAGGAGAAGGGCCTTGGTCAGGTAGGTGACCAAGAACCCGATGGTCACTCTGAAAGAGCTCCAGAGTTCCTATGTGGAGATGGGAGAACCTTCCAGAAGGACCTTCCATCCAACCTGACAGAGCTTGAGAGGATCTGCAGAGAAGAATGGGAGAAAATCCCCAAACACAGGTGTGCCAATCTGGCAGCTTCATACCCAAGAAGACTAAAGGCTGTAATTGCTGCCAAAGGTGGTTAAACAAAAATGTATAGAAACCTGTTTTTTCTTTGGCATTATGGGGTATTGTGTGTAGATTGATGAGGGAAAAACTATTTAATCCATTTTAGAATAAGGTCTGAATACTTTCCAAATGCATTGTACTCTTGGTCATGTAGTGTAAAGTGGGGCAAAAAAGTATTTAGTCAGCCACCAATTGTGCAAGTTCTCCCACTTAAAAAGATGAGAGAGGCCTGTAATTTTCATCATAGGTACACTTCAACTATGACAGACAAAATGAGAAAAAGAAATCCAGAAAATCACATTGTAGGATGTTTTATGAATTTATTAGCAAATTATGGTGGAAAATAAGTATTTGGTCAATAACAAAAGTTTATCTCAATACTTTGTCATATAGCCTTTGTTGGCAATGACAGAGGTCAAACGTTTTCTGTAAGTCTTCACAAGGTTTTCACACACTGTTGCTGGTATTTTGGCCCATTCCTCCATGCAGATGTCCTCTAGAGCAGTGATGTTTTGGGGCTGTTGCTGGGCAACACGGACTTTCAACTCCCTCCAAAGATTTTCTATGGGGTTGAGATCTGGAGACTGGCTAGGCCACTCCAGGACCTTGAAATGCTTCTTACGAAGCCACTCCTTCTTGCCCGGGCGGTGTGTTTGGGATCATTGTCATGCTGAAAGACCCAGCTACGTTTCATCTTCAATGCCCTTGCTGATGGAAGGAGGTTTTCACTCAAAATCTCACGATACATGGCCCCATTCATTCTTTCCTTTACACGGATCAGTCGTCCTGGTCCCTTTGCAGAAAAACAGCCCCAACGCATGATGTTTCCACCCCCATGCTTCACAGTAGGTATGGTGTTCTTTGGATGCAACTCAGCATTCTATGTCCTCCAAACACGACGAGTTGAGTTTTTACCAAAAAGTTATATTTTGGTTTCATCTGACCATATGACATTCTCCCAATCTTCTTCTGGATCATCCAAATGCTCTCTAGCAAACTTCAGACGGGCTTGGACATGTACTGGCTTAAGCAGGGGGACACGTCTGACGCTGCATGATTTGATTCCCTGGCGGCGTAGTGTGTTACTGATGGTAGGCTTTGTTACTTTGGTCCCAGCTCTCTGCAGGTCATTCACTAGGTCCCCCCGTGTGGTTCTGGGATTTTTGCTCACCGTTCTTGTGATAATTTTGACCCCATGGGGTGAGATCTTGCGTGGAGCCCCAGATCGAGGGAGATTATCAGTGGTCTTGTATGTCTTCCATTTCCTAATAATTGCTCCCACAGTTGATTTCTTCAAACCAAGCTGCTTACCTATTGCAGATTCAGTCTTCCCAGCCTGGTGCAGGTCTACAATTTTGTTTCTG
Source organism: Oncorhynchus kisutch (assembly GCF_002021735.2). Lineage (NCBI taxonomy): Eukaryota > Metazoa > Chordata > Actinopteri > Salmoniformes > Salmonidae > Oncorhynchus > Oncorhynchus kisutch. The sequence goes on along the minus strand of NC_034202.2, from coordinate 9,336,061 downwards.
GTGTACTTTGACAGCTCGTTGGTCTTGGCCATAGTGGAGTTTGGAGTGTGACTGTTTGAGGTTGTGGACCGGTGTCTTTTATACTGATAACAAGTTCAAACAGGTGCCATTAATACAGGTAACGAGTGGAGGACAGAGGAGCCTCTTAAAGAAGAAGTTACAGGTCTGTGAGAGCCAGAAATCTTGCTTGTTAGTAGGTGACCAAATACTTATTTTCCACCATAATTTGCAAATAAATTCATTAAAAATCCTACAATGTGATTTTCAGGATTTTTTTTCTCATTTTGTCTGTCATAGTTGAAGTGTACCTTTGATGAAAATTACAGGCCTCTCTCATATTTTTAAGTGGGAGAATTTGCACAATTGGTGGCTGACTAAATACTTTTTTGCTCCACTGTATATGTATATGTGATGGTATGCATAGGCATTATGGACAGTATGTGGATAGAATACGTAGTATATCTGAAGAATATGTAAGACAGAATAGTTTAGGTACAGCAATAGTTTAATAGGTTGGCCCTGACTAGAATACAGAATATACAAGTCGGAAGTTTACATGCACTTAGGTTGGAGTCATTAAAACTCGTTTTTCAACCCCTCCTTTCTTGTTAACAAACTATAGTTTTGGCAAGTCGGTTAGGACATCTACTTTGTGCATGACACAAGTAATTTTTCAAAAAATTGTTTACAGACAGATTGTTTCACTTGTTTCATACACTGTGTCACAACTCCAGTGGGTCAGAAACTTACATACACCTTGGAAAATTCCAGAAAATTATGTCATGGCTTTAGAAGCTTCTGATAGGTGAATTGACATCATTTGAGTCAATTGGAGATGTACCTGTGGATGTTTTTCAAGACCTACCTTCAAACTCAGTGTCTCTTTGCTTGACATCACGGGAAAATCTAAATAAATCAGTCAAGACATCAGAAAAAATATTGTAGACCTCCACAGTTTCCAAACGCCTGAAGGTACCATGTTCATCTATACAAACAATAGTATGCACGTATAAACACCATGGGATCACGCAGCCGTCATACCGCTCAGGAAGGAGACGCGTTCTGTCTCCTAGAGATTAAGGTATTTTGGTGCACAGAGTGCAAATCAATCCCAGAACAACAGCAAAGGACCATGTGAAGATGCTGGAGGAAACAGGTGCAAAATTATCTATATCCACAGTAAAATGAGTCCTATATCGACATAATCTGAAAGGCCGCTCAGCAAGGAAGAAGCCACTGCTCCAAAACCGCCATAAAAAAGCCAGACTATGGTTTGCAACTGCACATGGGGACAAAGATCGTACTTTTTGGAGAAATGTACTCTGGTCTGATGAAACAAAAATAGAACTGTTTGGTCTATTTGACCTTAATGACCATCATTATGTTTGAAGGGAAAAGGGAGATGCTTGCAAGCTGAAGAACATCATCCCAACCGTGAAACACGGGGGTGGCAGCATCATGTTGTGGGCGTGCTTTGCTGCAGGAGGGACTGGTGCACTTCACAAAATAGTTGGCATCATGAGGGAGACAGGGAATTTTTACTAGTATTAAATGTCAAGAATTGTGAAACACTGAGTTTAAATGTATTTGGCGAAGGTGTATGTAAACTTCAGACTTCAACTGTACATGAAATGGGTAAAACAGTATGTAAACATTATTAACGTGACCAGTGTTCCATGTCTATGTACATAGGGCAGCAACCTCTAAGGTGCAGGCTTGAGTAAATGGGTGGTAGCTGGCTAGTGATGGTGACTAAGTTCAGGGCAGGGTACTGGGTGGAGGCCGGCTAGTGATGGCTATTTAACAGTCTGATAGCCTTGAGATAGAAGCTGTTTTTCAGTCTCTCGGTCCCAGCTTTGATGCACCTGTACTGACCTCGCCTTCTGGATGATTGCGGGGTGAACAGGCTGTGGCTCGGGTGGCTGAGGTCCTTGATGAACTTCTTGGTCTTCTTGCGAAACCGGGTGCTGTAGATATCCTCAAGGGCAGGCTGTGTGCAACCGGTGATGCGTTGGGCTGACAGCACCACCCTCTGGAGAGCCCTGCGGTTGCGGACTGTGCAGTTGCAGTACCAGGCGGTGATACAGCCCGACAGGATGCGCTCAAAGGTGCATCTGTAGAAGTTTGTGAGGGTCTTAGGGACCATGCCGAGTTTCTTCAGCATCCGGAGGTGGAAGAGGCGCTGTTGCACCTTGTTCACCACACTGTTTGTGTGGGTGGACAATTTCAGATTGTCAGTGATGTGTACATCAAGGAACTTGAAGCTTTTCACCTTCTCCACTGGGCGCCATCTATGTGGATGGGGGCTTGTTCCCTCTGCTGTCTCCTGAAGTCCACAATCAGCTTGATGATTGAGTTGGAGGCGTGCGTGGACAAGCAGTCATGGGTGAAAAGGGAGTACAGGAGGGGGCTGAGCCTGCACCCCTGTGGGGCCCCAGTGTTGAGGATCAGCGTAGCGGAGGGGTTGTTGCCTAACTTTACCACGTTGGGGTGGCTCGTCAGGAAGTCCAGGACCCAGTTGCACAGGGTGGGGTTCAGACCGAGGGCCCCAAGCTTAATGATGAGCTTGGAGGGCACTATGGTGTTGAAGGTTGTGCTGTAGTCAGAACAGCATTCTTACATAGGTATTCCTCTTGTCCAGGTGGGATAGGGCAGTGTGCAGTGCGATGGCGATTGCATAATCCGTGGATCTGTTGGGGCGGTATACAAATTGTAGTGAGTCTAGGGTGTCGGGTAAGGTAGAAGTGATATGATATGATCCTCAACTACCCTCTCAAAGCACTTCATGATGGCAGAAGTGATTGCTACGGGGCGATAGTCATTTAGTTCAGTTACCTTCGCTTACTTGGGTACAGGAACAATGGTGGAGATCTTGCAGCAAGTGGGGACGGAAGACTGGGATAGGGAGAACCTTCCCATGCTCTGAGGACGTGGCTAGGGAATTGGCTAAAATAGGAAAGGAAACCACACAAACCACAGCTGGGTCACCTGCTACTGTCTTCCATTCCACTGGCATACTTTTTAATTAGCTGGATTAACAGTCTGGACAACCCCTCTCTCTCTCTCTCTCTCTCTTTTCTTTCTTTCTCCCTGTCTCTTTCACTCTCTCTCTCTCCCAATCTCTCTCTCTCCCACTCTCTCTGTCTCCCACTCTCTCTGTCTCTCTCTGTCTCTCTCTCTCTGTCTCTCTCTCTCTGTCTCTCTCTCTGTCTCTCTCTGTCTCTCTGTCTCTCTCTGTCTCTCTCTGTCTCTCTCTGTCTCTCTCTGTCTCTCTGTCTCTCTGTCTCTCTCTCTCTCTCTCTCTCCCACTCTCTCTCTCTCTCTCTCTGTCTCTCTCTCACTCTCTCTGTCTCTCTCTCTATTCAGTTTATGTAACGTCTTCCGGTTCTTACTGACACCTACCCATGAGCCCCCTCTCTTTCCATTTATTGTAACCAGTGTCCTTAATCACTGAGCACCGACACTGGATGTCCATGGAAGTTGAAAAGTAGCTGAAATTTGGTCAGTTATCTGAAGCAATCATAGACATCTAAATTTGGACAGCACATTATACGACAGTACAGTAAAGAAAAGTAGAGTATACTGTAGGTCAGCACAGTACTGTACAGAAGAGTAGAATTTATTACAATAAGATACAGTACAGTATGGTAGAGCACACTAGAGTTGAGTAGAGTAAAATGTACTGTATTGTACTTTACTGTACTGAACTTTGCTGTGTACAAACATGGGAAACATAAACAAACAATTACACAACATGCAAAAAAGGTTATTGCATTCTTCTACCTTTGTGTACCTATTCAGGATACATCACAGTGAATACATCACATATCCATAATTATGCATTTCGGTGTAGTACAGATCAGGGACCATTGATGTCATTTTGTTACTGTCATTCTGTAACTGGGTGTTAATCCATTTAATTTAATGTACCTGTAGTTCAATAACCAAAATAGATTAGTTTTCAAACTCAAGGTGTCATAGCATAGCTGACAGCCCATTCTTTCTGCAGACATCTTTGACTTTTATTTCAGGGCATATATTTAACAGAGTTTTTGGAAAACTGAGAGAAACATAACCTGTTGCCCAACTTTACATCCTCATCCTCACTTTAAGTGAATGTGTTTTTGTAAAATGTTCAGTAGACATTGTTAAAAGTAGTCATTGTGCATATGGACCTGTGTAGTAAGTTTAACTTTGCAATCAATGGTTTTTGTTTAGCATACATTTTATTAAGGTGAAAAACCAGTCTGAGCTTTATCATGTTCCAATGGAATTGCCCTGCTACTACTACTACTACTACTACTACTACATACTGCTCCCCACTTTCATATATTTATACATATTGTAATTACATGGCTCTGCTATAATATCAATATTTAATGATATTTCTAACTAAAAAGTACAAATTCTCAGGTAAATGGGCATGTGGTGGTACACATTATTTTGCTAATGAAAAGGAAGTCTGATCCTGATTACCTGATTTCACAGGAGTCATCTGTTGTCTTGTTAATGTAGGCAGGCTGACCAGTCCTCCTGCTTCACTTGGGTCTGAGAGTGAGGATTTTCCATCACTGGTCTCTGCATTTCTCTTGTCAACAGACATACAGCGCCTTATACTGGGCAGAGAGTGCAGCAGGCACAACAGGACATTTCTTCATGTAGGAAAATGCGCAGCAACTCTAGATTTCATCTGACAAATCAGAAGCGATTTTGTAGCCGAGCACTGATCCAGCAACCAATGGGAAACAGCGAAACAGGCGCGGATTAACGGATTTGTTACAAGGTGCATTGTTGTTATTTTAGTAGCTGCCTTCAAACGTCCAGCTGTACACGTTTAGGGCTACAACTTGAATGATGAGTCTGTCTTTAAGGTATTTAGTTTACGATTGTAGCAAAGTGTTTAAATGACTAACGTTACCTAGCAAGAACTGTGAAACAAACTGGCACTAGCCAGCTTCCTTGTTGCAAGTTGGTTAGCTCAGCTACTGTAGCGAGGTAGATATGTTTGATAGTAGGCAATTGTTGTACTAGCTAGTTAGGCCATAGATAATTAGCTAGCTATTTTACTGTCCAAAATTAACCATCTGTGTCAGTAAGTTAAACCTTAGCAACTGTCTATGAAGTGTGTCTGTAGTCAACATCGGTGTTCGAATACCCGTACTAACATACTGTATACTACACACTATTAGTTAATTTTAGTATACTGTAAACTCACGATATCCTTTCAGTTGGGCGTACTACCTCTTCGCCCGTCTACCGGAAGCTGGTGCTGTTGCTATGCAACCTCTTGCTAGCTAGTTAGCGTAACAAATGACTAGTTAGACATTTTACGACTTCTGGTGTGTTCTTAAATTCAATCTAGAGTGCCAGAGTGCGCACTTAAGTTCAGTGCTTGTAAATTCAGAGCGTTTCGCTCTCGGAGCTCGGGCTTTGAGCATTCTGACCTTACAACGGCAGTAAAGCTAACGCTGGCTACTTCCAGAGACAAATGAGACTACTCTGACCATTTTACAAGCCCTATTAGAGCTGGATAGGCTGTTGTCATGTTATCCAGAGTGTTGGTGACTAACTGCTGCTGGCAACAATTGAATTAAACTTTTTTTTTTTTGCCGACACCTGCCATGCGCTCTGGTACACTCAGAAGAGGGTGCTCTTAAATCGGAGTAGGTAGCCAGAGCGAATTTACGAAATCACCAGAATTCCTTTGAGAACGCACTATTATACCACTTAGCTGAGAATGACGGGAATAATCAATTCAATAAACGTTGGGTGGTTAGTTAGCCTATAGTTATTATACTGGACGTTTGATGTATAAGGAGCCAACTAACGTTAGGACCGGTACATACTGCTGTAATGATATGCTATGTGGTTCGTAAGGACATTGTAGCTAACAAATTGTCAGCCACCAACCTAAATTGTAAGTGAACTTATTTGAAAAGTCATTACTTTATTAAATTTAACATTTGTCATAGTTAAAGCAATGATTTTGTATCCGCTCTTGTACTTCAGCGGCATATTTTCCAAAATTTTTATTTTCCTCAAATCTGGAAATGTGAAGCCACGCCCATTTTCAGAAATTGCATTATGGTCCCTAAACTACAGAAATAGTGTCCTCTGCGTGTATACTTCATATTTTGACGAATTTAGTACGCTTCTGGGAACTTCTGGCATACTAACTATATCCATACCAATAAGCATACTATATACTCAATTCACGTCACAAATAGTACGGTTAGTGCTGTTAGTATGAGTATTCGAACACAGCCTACTTCAGAGACATAAGCTATGTGAGAATAGCAATTGCATGCTCCTCGTGTCCTCTCGCCTCTTTCTCAAAACCCATTGGATGAGAAAGTCCGAGGTCCCGCCCCTCTGACTTTCTCTTCAAATGGGTTTTGAGAAGGAGATGAGGACACGAGGTGTATGCAATTGAGAAAAGGTCTGTGTTTAATTTGACACCAACTGACAATGGTGTTCAGGACTGAGCTGGCAGTGGATAAAACCAAGCGGAAGAAGAGGAGAGAGCTGACTGAGGAACAAAAGCATGAAATCAAAGAGGCTTTTGAGCTGTTTGACACAGACAAAGACAAAGAGATAGACTACCACGAACTCAAGGTAAACCTCTACCTACAATTACCTTATCATTACTAGGATTCTGTTGTCCCCTTTTGCTGTCTAATCTTCACTCATACTCTGCCATATCTCTCTTTCAATTCTCTCACAGGTGGCAATGAGAGCTATGGGTTTTGAGGTGAAGAAAGTAGATATACTGAAGATACTAAAAGATTACGACAGAGAGGGGAATGGCAAAATAACATTTGATGACTTTAAGGAAGTTGGTATGTTTCCTGCTTTGTTTGCGTATGTGGAACCCTGTACAGTATGTTTGCGTATGTGGAACCCTGTACAGTGTTATGGCTGCTCTTCAAGCGTGTAACCCTGTGTCTGTTTACCCATGTGCGTGTGTCTCAGTGACAGACCGTATCCTGGAGAGGGACCCAAAGGAGGAGATCCTGAAGGCCTTTAAGCTGTTTGATGATGACGACTCCGGGAAGATCAGCCTGAGGAACCTGAGACGTGTGGCCAGAGAGCTAGGAGAGAACATCACGGATGAGGAACTACGCAGCATGATCGACGAGTTCGATACAGACGGAGACGGAGAGAGTGAGCACACACACAAATGTGTAGAGCAGACACGCACACATTCAAAGTGGGAATAACCACCAACTAAAAATGTCATACTGACTTTCAACGTTCAAAACAAAGTTCTCTCTCTCTCTCTCTCTCTCCCAGTCAACCAGGAGGATTTTGTATCCATAATGACTGGAGACTCCTGATTGAAGGGATGCTGCTCTGGGTGCTTGGCTAGGAGGCCGAGGCAATAGAATCACTGTGGGATGGATAGGTCCCCCAGGTCACTGAGGGACTGCTAAATAGCTTACCTTGTCTCCTTTCCTTTATCTACACTAACTGACCAGGGGAAGTAGAGGAGAGTAGGTAAGGATGCCACTGTAGAGTACTGCGATTCAAAATCTCTCCCAAATAGCACTGCTGTCGCTTCTGTTCTTTTCTTTGTTGAAACATCTTGTGTTTTTACAATATGTCTGGTGCAAATACAACCAAATATTGTATGTTCTTTTCTTTTAGTAGAGTTTCTTTTCAAAATTTGAATAGATGCACTTGCTGCGCTGTGTATCCATACCGTACAGAAAACTGTACAGATTACATAACAGGTCATGTCTCTGAGACATTCCTTGTAAACTTCAACATTTTCAATAGTATTTCTGGATGGCGGTTTTAAATACAAACTGGCTTCACCGACCACATTTTGTAGTTTAGTAGACTATTTGTATTCTTACTTTTTCTTTTTAATGTTATTTATTTTACATAATAAACACAATTGACTGACTTCTGCTCTTGGATCGGTATGTACGGTGTGGAGCCTCTTGACAAAATGGGTGCAGACCAAGGTTATTATAGTTTTATTAGTTTGGTTTTTTTTATTTTATTTTTTTATTCAGTTTATTATCAGACTTGATTTACTAGTTTTTATTCAGTTTTAGTTTTAAAGACATTTCGTTTTTAGTGTTCTAACAATGTAATGGGTTAATAATTGAACACATTTACGGTGTGTTGTATGGTTTTCAGCTTTTAACACATTAATTGCAAGAACTGACCCATGTGTCTGAGTAATCATTACATAAATTGTGTTGTTCAACCGCATATGTTCTAAGAGTGTAGAGACAGAAAGTAGCCCATGTATGGGAGCCATGTATGGGAGCCATGTATGGGAGCCATGTATGGGAGCCATGTATGGGAGCCATGTATGGGAGCCATGTATGGGAGCCATGTATGGGAGCCATGTATGGGAGCCATGTATGGGAGCCATGTATGGGAGCCATGTATGGGAGCCATGTAGGGAGGCTGGGAGCCATGTAGGGAGGCTAGGAGCCATGTAGGGAGGCTAGGAGCCATGTAGGGAGGCTAGGAGCCATGTAGGGAGGCTAGGAGCTATGTAGGGAGGCTAGGAGCCATGTAGGGAGGCTAGGAGGGAGCCATGTAGGGAGGCTAGGAGGGAGGCTAGGAGCCTAGGAGGGAGGCTAGGAGCCATGTAGAGAGGTTAGGAGCCATGTAGGGAGGCTAGGAGCCATGTAGGGAGGCTAGGAGGGAGGCTAGGAGCCATGTAGGGAGGCTAGGAGGGAGGCTAGGAGCCTAGGAGGGAGTCTAGGAGCCATGTAGGGAGGCTAGGAGCCATGTAGGGAGGCTAGGAGGAAGGCTAGGAGCCATGTAGGGAGCCTAGGAGGGAGGCTAGGAGCCATGGAGGGAGGCTAGGAGGGAGGCTAGGAGCCATGTAGGGAGGCTAGGAGCCATGTAGGGAGGCTAGGAGGGAGCCATGTAGGGAGGCTAGGAGGGAGGCTAGGAGCCATGTAGAGAGGTTAGGAGCCATGTAGGGAGGCTAGGAGGGAGGCTAGGAGCCATGTAGGGAGGCTAGGAGGGAGGCTAGGAGCCTAGGAGGGAGGCTAGGAGCCATGTAGGGAGGCTAGGAGGAAGGCTAGGAGCCATGTAGGGAGCCTAGGAGGGAGGCTAGGAGCCATGTAGGGAGGCTAGGAGCCATGTAGGGAGGCTAGGAGGGAGGCTAGGAGCCATGTAGGGAGGCTAGGAGCCATGTAGGGAGGCTAGGAGCCATGTAGGGAGGCTAGGAGGGAGGCTAGGAGCCATGTAGGGAGGCTAGGAGCCATGTAGGGAGGCTAGGAGGGAGGCTAGGAGCCTAGGAGGGAGGCTAGGAGCCATGTAGGGAGGCTAGGAGGAAGGCTAGGAGCCATGTAGGGAGGCTAGGAGGGAGGCTAGGAGCCATGTAGGGAGGCTAGGAGGGAGGCTAGGAGCCATGTAGGGAGGCTAGGAGCCATGTAGGGAGGCTAGGAGCCATGTAGGGAGGCTAGGAGCCATGTAGGGAGGCTAGGAGCCATGTAGGGAGGCTAGGAGGGAGGCTAGGAGCCATGTAGGGAGGCTAGGAGCCATGTAGGGAGGCTAGGAGCCATGTAGGGAGGCTAGGAGGGAGGCTAGGAGCCATGTAGGGAGGCTAGGAGCCATGTAGGGAGGCTAGGAGCCATGTAGGGAGGCTAGGAGGGAGGCTAGGAGCCACGCATTTTCTGTACCATGCACGCAATTTGAGGTCAAAGTATGCTGGTAGAAAAAAACAACCCTAAAATATGCAAACGGCTTCTAGCTCAAGGCACATTTAGGTGGTGGGACGAAGCCTTACAAAAGGTGAAGTTGATCCTCGTTGATGGAGGAGCTGATTACGTTTTTGTATATGACGGTAAATCATTCTTATGATCACTATAACATTTGTTGGCACCTTCAATTCTTGCACATTTTCTCATAAGTAAAGTAATACTTATAAGTAATACTCACCTACTCATTCAAGGGTTTTTATTTTTACTATTTTCTACATTGTAGAATAATAGTGAAGACATCAGTACTATAAAATAACACACGTGGAAACTTGTAGTAACCAAAAAAGTGTTAAACAAATAAATATATATTTGAGATTCTTCAAAATAGCCACCCTTTGCCTTGATGACTGCTTTACACACTCTTGGCCTTCTATCAACCAGCTTCAAGGTAGTCCCCTAGAATGCATTTCAATTAAAAGGTGTGCCTTCTTAATCAGTTGTGATAAGTTAGGGGTGGTATACAAAAGATAGCCCTATTTGGTAGAAGACCAGGTCCATATTATGGTAAGATCAGCTCAAATAAGCAAAGGGAATTGAGTCAATCATTACTTTTAAGGCATCGAGGTCAGTCAATCTGGAAAATGTCAAGAACTTTCAAGTTTCTTCAAGTGCAGTCGCAAAAACCATAGAGGTATGATGACAACTGGCTCTCCATGAGAAACAATGTTCTCTGGAGAAAACCTGTCACCATCCCTACGGTGAGGCATGGTGGTGGCAGCATCATGCCGTGGAGATTTTTTTCAGCAGCAGGGATTGAGGGACTAGTCAGGATCAAGGAAAATATGAACGGAGCAAAGTACAGAGATCCTTGAAGAAAACCTGCTCCAGAGAGCTTAGGACCTCAGACTGGGGTGACGGTACACCTTCCAAATGGACAACGACCCTGTATTGTTTCGCACACTTTGTACAAAATAATAAAATGCAGTACTACAGGATATTTCTTAACTTAGCTCTTTATTAGCTAGCTATAAATGGCATGTTCACGTATCGCCAACCAGGATCAAACTGCCCATGACCTAACCATTGGGTGGTCTTAACCAATCATAGCACAGTATGATATGGCAGTAAAATGCATCCAATTACAATTCAGTATGTTTACACACATTACATCCCCCTTCTTTAAAAACAAAAGAAAAATGTTTACATATTCTAAGCGTTTCTTTGAATACATGCTCTGTAGTTTGAACTCAAGGTAAGTAACCATTTATATTGCAACAATAATCCAACATACTGTTACTTTTCAAACAAGGGATTCTCAGCAACTCAGCTTCCACTGTAGAAATAACATCTTAACATTTCAAACAAATACAATAGCAAAGCATTTCAAGTGAACTTTCAATAACAAGTTCTGTGTCAGTCAACAGTTCTTGTGGTGTTGCAGGTAAGTATGGTGTATGTTGTGCTGTGTGTGTTTAGTCCATCACGTTCTCTTTCAGGGGAACAGTTCATCTCATCAGTGTGTTGTTCTTTTGTGTTCAGTAGGTGACGACTGCGGCGGTACACCGCTCCTTCTGCGGTGCGGACGTGATATGAACGTTCAGTGTCAGCTGGCTAGATGATGACTGCTGGCTTCCAGAGGCCATGCTCCTGAATTCTAACTGACTCTCTGTCGTTCAGTGTCAGCTGGCTTCCAGAGGCCATGCTCCTGGATTCTAACTGACTCTCCGTCCATCAGTGGTGGCAGTGATCTACCTGACCTGTCGTAGTATCACTTTTGTTGTTGTTGTCGTCTCTGTGCACGTTTTCCATGCATTTCCTTGTAGCTGACGACCTCAGGTTGCAGCTGCTGGTTGGTGCTGGGAAGGATTGAGCGAAGTCTGCGGCTCATCAACAGCTGGGCTAATTTGAAGTTGTCAACTGGAGTGTTGCGGTATGCAAGGAGACTGAGGTAGGGGTCTCTCTTGTCTGCTTTTGCTTTATGCATGAGAGATTTAGCAATCTGCACAGATTTTTCAGCAAGGCCATTACTTTGAGGGTAATGTGGGCTTGTGGTGACGTGTGTAAACTCCCATGCTTTTGTGAAGGATCCAAACTCATTTGATTTGTAACAGGGCCCATTGTCAGATATTAAAGTCTCTACAATGCCATGCCTGGCAAAGGCTGCTTTCAGCTTGTGTATCACAGCTGCAGATGTGGTGCTGTGAAGCTTGTCGAGTTCGAAGTATCTGCTGTAGTAGTCCACTGTTACGATGTAGTCCTCGTTGTTCCAGGTGAACAGATCGGTTGCCACGACCTGCCAGGGTCGGTCTGGGATACAGTGAGGTAACATTGGCTCTTTGGTGTTTGGAGGGGCGTCGTTGAAGACATATGGCGCATTTACCAACAATGTCCTCTATTAATTTCCACACTCCAGGCCAAAACAAAATGTCCCGTGCTCTCTGTTTGCACTTTTCCATGCCCATGTGTCCAGCATGGACCTTTGTCAAAATCTCTTCTCTGAGACTGGTAGGAATAATGATTTTTCTTTCCTTTGAAAATTATTCCGTTGATCTGTGATAGTTCATCACAATGGTTCCAGAATTCTGAGACGCTCTGAGGGCATTTTCTCCTCTCCTCAGGCCATCCATCCTGTAAGACTTTCCTCAGCTGTGCGAGTTGTGAGTCCTTTTCTGTTTCTGCTTGGATCTCCTTCCGTTTTGTGTCACTAACTGGTAAGTTGCTGTACACTGTGTGCACTTGCATGTCCATGCCTTCACTCAGGCTGCTGTCCTTTATAGTTAAGAAACTTCCTGGAGAGTGTGTCTGTGACAGGGATGTCTTTGCCTGGACGGTGAGTGATTGTGAAGTCGTATTTTTGTAGTTGAAGGATCATTCTCTGTAGCCTTGGTGGGGCTGCGGCTAGTCGTTTCCTCATAATTGACTCAAGGGGCTTGTGGTCGGATTCCACAATGACTTGTCGTCCATATATGTACTGATGGAAATGTTTACATCCAAACAGAATGGCGTAGAGCTCCTTTTCGATTTGCGTAGTTGATTTCACAGTCTGTGAGATTTGGAAGCATAGCCGATGGGCTTTCCTTCTTGCAGTAGCACTGCCCCTAGTCCATACTTCAACGCGTCCACTTGGACTCTGAGCTCTTTGTCTGGGTCGTAGTAGGCAAGGATTGGTCCTTCTCTCGTGATCAAGTCTTTCACATTCTGGAAAGCAATGTCGTGTTGCTTGTCCCAGAGAAACTCACTGGACTGCTTTAGCAGTTGACGCAGGGGTGCATTAGCATTGGAGAGGCTGGGTGCAAACTTGGCTAAGTAGTTGACCATGCCAAGCACTGTTTCCAGCTCTGCACAGTTCTTTGGTGGCCCCATTTCTTTTATGGCTGAGATCTTTTGTGGATCTGGCTTGATTCCATTCGCTGTGAGAAGATGTCCGAAGTAGCTGACCTCTGTAGCACCGACTGTGCTCTTCTCGGGGTTGAGCCGGACTCCTCTCTCGCGGGAACTTTGCAGCATCGCGCGGAGGTTTCGGTCGTGCTCCTCTTTGGTTCGACCATAGACAAGGATGTCGTCCACAATGGCCACAACTCCGTCGAGGCCTTCGTACATTTCATCTATCTTTCGCTGAAACTCGTCTTGGGCTGAGAATCCCAAAAGGCAGGCGGCGGAACCTGTAGCGTCCAAACTGTGTGTTGAATGTTGTGATCTTAGATTACTCTTCTGTGAGCTTGATAGCCCAGTAGCCTGATCTAGCGTCCATGGCACGGAAGTAGTGTGCTCCCGCTAGCTTGTGTGTGATGCTATCTAGAGTCAGTAAAGGGTAATGGGGGCGTTTGATAGCCTTGTTCAAGTCTCTTGGGTCGAGACATACTCTGAGCTTGCCTGTGTGTGGTTTCTCCACCACCACTAACGCGTCTACCCAGTCACTCGGTTCTGTAACCTTGGTGACTATGTCAGATTGCTCCATGCTCTCCAACTCTTTCTTCAGACGGGCACGGAGAGCAAGGGTAATCTTTCTCGGTGGGTAGAGGTGAATGGTACATTCTCCTGGGAATAATCCTATTCCTGTAAAAACATCAGCAAACTCCTCCAGTACATTATCTGCCTCTACTGGTGCTGTCACTGATAAAACTAGCTTGATGAGGTCCATGTCTAAACATGCTTTAAGACCTAGCACTGCAGGTGCTCTAGTGTCAACAACATAAAGGTCCAACATGTCACTTTCCTTGTATTTGCATTTGAAAGTGCATGTGCCTTTTTACTGGGAGCTGTTCACCACCATAACCAGTCAGTCTGCATGTGGTGGGCTGTAGGTCATACTCAGATGTCAAGCTGTAGTACTGGAATAATGTTTACTTGTGCACCAGTGTCTAGTTTGAACTTTAGCTTTGTGTCTTGTGTTCCCATCTCAATGTCAGCAAAGGCATGCTCTGTCTCTGATATTTGACTTTTCTGTGTCACTGAATCAATAAACAGTTCATCAGCGTTTGACTCTTTGATTGACATTTCATCTTCACTCATTGTGTGTACTGTTTTTCCACGGTAAGCTCTGCACACTTTTGCAAAGTGATTCCATTTTCCACATTTAGTACACTGTTAGCCTTTAGCGGGGCAATTTCCTTGTTCGCCATGCACTTTGTATCCACATGTTTTGAGTCTCTGTCGCTGTTTTGGAGTTATGTCTCTCTCCGTTCTAAAACGTGCTCTCTGTGCACCGGTGTGCTTTGATGTCTGCCTGACTGCGTTGCACTGCTTGCTCACGTGATGCGCTCGTGCTGCCATTCGAAATGGTTTTCATCGGAGCCTGTGCTAGCTCGTGAGATCTGGCTATGTCAATAGCTTTGTCCAGCTTTACCTCAGACCCAACATTCAAAAGTTTCTCACTCGCGGTGAGTGTATTCCAAATACAATACGGTCCCTGACCATCTCATCCTTGTTTGCATAATCACAGTCTTTCACAAGCAGACGCAGCTCTGTCACAAACTGTTCAAAAGACTCGCTAGCTCCCTGTACTTTCTCATGGAATTTGTACCTAGCGAAAATCGTATTGGTCTTCGGCACAACATATGCTTCAAAACGATCGTAGTATGTTTTCAGTACCTTTGATTCAGCCACGGTAAGTGTCCATGTGTTGTAAATATCTCTCCCCTTTTCACCGATCCAGAGGAGCATTTTTCCTCTTCTCCTCTGTCCTTCAGAGGACCCGTGAACATTAGCTCCACATGCTGTTTGTACTTACGCCAAGATTGTAGACTCCCAGTCCATTCGAGGTGAAGGAACTCCAGAAAAATCCATCTTGTAAGACCTTTTACTCTGACACCATGTCTTGTTTTGCACACTTTCTACAAAATAATAAAATGCAGTACTAGAGGATATATCTTAACGTAGCTCTTTATTAGCTAGCTATAACTGGCATGTTCACAGATCGCCAACCAGGATCAAACTGCCAATGACCTAACCATTTGGGTGGTCTTAACCAATCATAGCACAGTATGACATAGCGGTAAAATGCATCCAATTACAATTCAGTATGGTTTACACATATGAATATTACAGACCCTAAGCAAACAGCGAAGACAATGCAGGAGTGGCTTTAGGACAAGTCTCAATGACCTTGAGTAACCCAGCCAAAGCCCGGACTTGAACCCAATCGAACATCTCTGGAGAGATCTGAAAATAGCTGTGCAGCGACCTTCCCCATCCAACCTGACAGAGCTTGAGAGGATCTGCAGAGAAGATTGGTAGAAACTCCCCAAATACAGGTGTGCTAAGCTTGTAGAGTCATACACAAGAAGACTCAAGGCTGTAAATGCTGCCAGAGGTGCTTCAACAAAGTACTGAGTAAAGGATCCGAATACTTATGTAAATGTGATATTTCGGTGTTTGGCATTTTTGCACATTTGTAAAAAATCAAAATCTGTTTTGGCTTTGTAATTATATGGTAGTGTGTGTGTAGATTTGAGGAAAAAACCGAATTTAATCCATTTTACAATAAGGCTGTAACGTAACTGTGGAAAAGCTCAAGGGGTCTGTTTTCTTTCCGAATGCACTGTATGTATATAAGTGAACTTTTAACTTAAGCTTTACGAAACTTCTATTCGATCAAATTAACCTCACGTAACCAATAAGACATTACATTTTTTGTTGATCAAATTCAACACAATCTATATATTTGTACACCAAAAAATAAATTACGGGTCTACATCTAAATATTGCTCCCAGCATTGATCAAAGCTCAGAACACTATTGATCTGACTGAAACATTTTTGCGCCAACCTCTGCGAACGAGCGGAATCATGAACAGTGGCTTGTTATCCCCTGGATTTGTCTTTTGCAGCACATTCGCCGCTAACTCCGCCCTCTCGCGCCATAGGCGGAAGGCCTGAGACGAACTACCCAGCACGCACAGTCAGTCAGGTGGCTAGCTGTCAGCAGAGTTCTATTGCAGTAAAGTTGACATTAAACTGAGCCTACCTCAGCAGGAGCTAAAAATACACTGAGTAGGCTACTGAGAAAGACAGTGTTGCGCTCAGTGGTGAGGGCAGGCTGCAATGCATGCAGGAGGAAGCGGAGGAGTTGGAGAGAAAGAGGAAGCAGAGAGCGGGGATGCTAGGAAATACATCTCTTTAGAGAATTTCATGCCGTAGCAACATCTTAAGGTCCCAAACTTGGGGTCAGGGACCCATGTGGGGTCCCCTGAGAAAAGTGGTACTAATCTTATCGAACGAGTTAGGAACTTAAGAAAGATATGTTTCAATATGAACAACTTCCATATAGGCCTGAAATAAAAATGCAAAATAATACAGTTGAACAGATATCACGTTTTCGTGTCACCGTTGATGCTACGTGTCAATGTGAATCATCTCATATTTTCCAACTTTCGGGGTATATTGTTACAATTGTATAGCTAATAGGCTATCTGTTTGTAGATCAGCTGAGGTGAATGAACTTACAGCAGCTAAGGTGATAATGGCGGGGGTATTTTTTTTCTTGTTTTTTACTGTTCTCCAAACGGCATTTAAAGTTTTTTTTTGTTTGTTTTTTGTATAGAAATGCAGTAAAGTTACTTCAATTACCCCCCCACCTCCTTCCGGACCTCACTAAAACTCTAACCTTGGTTATGGCGTCATTACGACAAAGGTAGTTAACTACAGCGTTTAGTCAACTAAGCGAGAGCACTTTCCTGCCTGCACAATTTGATTTCCGCAGTGGTAGAAAGCGCGAGCGCATTGACAAGCAAAGAAACATGTGCAGTGTTGCAGTAGTTCAGTAATCGTCGCTGCGTGGATGGAAGCCGACATGGCACAGAGAGCTGCTCTGCTAATACCGTCCTTCAAAGAAAGTTATTGTAGACTGTTTTCAAGATTAGCCGGCCTATGTTAATCAGTTCTTGATCTGTCCCCTTGATATAGCTTTGTGTCGACAGTAGGCTGCTGCTAATGTGATAATAGTCAGTTCACCATTGACGAGGCATGTTGAATGAATGGTAGTTTAGTAGTCACACCGAACTTGATGGATTCGTTCAGGGACGGGGAAACAAGCTCATATAGGCCTAGTTCAGTTGGTGTCCCCCACGATGAAATCGGGGAGGGGACTGTTGATCTCTTCGTATGATAATCACCTGCAATATCTGACAGCACTAGCCCGATTTTTGACTGAACTTGGGCGAATGATGCATCTTGCCATAGATATCCAGCATTTATTAAATTACTCTGGAAAAAAGTGATGCTACTCTTCTGTCACCGAATGACCGATCTGCGTGAAACTTGATATGTGGCGTCTATGGATAAAGGTCTCAACGCAATATTTTCCAGACTAGTACACAACACAACGTGGCCGCTATTGACCATAAACATTCACGTGGGCGTGGTCTGGCACATCGACGCATGTAAATAAGTCGAAGATATTCGTATAGTAACACAATTTGGTACACGTTGCAAACACTTTCAAGACTCAACATATGCGAGAACATTCATATCGACCACATGGTGGCGCTATAACGGGCACATGTTTATCTCTTGATCTGTTTGACTCGGTGATGAAATTTAGCACATATGCTCAGGGATATGAGTCTACCTAACCGAAGCCATATCTCGTATACTACTGGCCCAATTTTGACAAAATTTGGGTGAATGATGTGTCTTGCATCATTCGTGGGGGACTACATATTTGCTGTTCCCTTGTTTCATATTCCAAATATCCTACAGCAAGCTAGGCTACTACTACATAGTATGCAGTAATTCAATTATTTAGATTTTTCTCCCTTAACAACATTTTCACTAGACTATCCACATAATTAGAATAATCATTACACTTAAATGATGTGAAAGTGTCATTGAGATGACCTCAATTTAATTTAAGAGACTTCTGTGTTGGTTACATTGTTTGATGTAATTTAAGACTCTAGGTTTTGTGAAATAGCGGTCGAAATTTGAACAATTGTTACCCGGATGTAAGTTCAGTTAGGGAAGGGTTTACTGTGCAGCCGTCTTCATCGACCTTGCCAAGGCTTTCGACTCTGTCAATCACCATATTCAGTAGCCTCGGTTTTTCTGATGACTACCTTGCCTTGTTCACCAACTACTTTGCAGACAAGAGTTCAGTGTGTCAAATCGGAGGGCATGCTGTCCGGCCTCTGGCAGTCTCTATGGGGGTGCCACAGGGTTCAATTCTCGGGCCGACTCTTTTCTCTGTATATATCAATGATGTTGCTCTTGCTGCGGGCGATTCCCTGATCCACCTCTACACAGACGACACCATTTTGTATACTTCCGGCCCGTCCTTGGACACTGTTCTATCTAACCTCTAAACGAGCTTCAATGCCATACAACACTCCTTCCGTGACCTCCAACTGCTCTTAAACGCTAGTAAAACCAAATGCATGCTTTTCAACCGTTCGCTGCCTACGCCCGACTAGCATCACCACCCTGGATGGTTCCGACCTAGAATATGTGGACATCTATAAGTACCTAGGTGTCTGGCTAGACTGTAAACTCTCCTTCCAGACTCATATCAAACATCTCCAATCTAAAATCAAATCTAGAATCGGCTTTCTATTCTGCAACAAAGCCTCCTTCACTCACGCCGCCAAACTTACCCTAGTAAAACTGACTATCCTACCGATCCTCGACTTCGGCGATGTCATCTACAAAATAGCTTCCAATACTCTACTCAGCAAACTGGATGCAGTTATCACAGTGCCATCCGTTTTGTTACTAAAGCACTTTATACCACCCACCACTGCGACCTGTATGCTCTAGTCGGCTGGCCCTCGCTACATATTCGTCGCTAGACCCACTGGCTCCAGGTCATCTACAAGTCCATGCTAGGTAAAACTCCGCCTTATCTCAGTTCACTGGTCACGATGGCAACACCCACCCGTAGCACACGCTCCAGCAGGTGTATCTCACTGATCATCCCTAAAGCCAACACCTCATTTGGCTGCCTTTCTTTCCAGTTCTCTGCTGCCTATGACTGGAACGAATTGCAAAAATCGCTGAAGTTGGAGACTTATCTCCCTCACCAACTTCAAACATCTGCTATCTGAGCAGCTAACCGATCGCTGCAGCTGTACATAGTCTATCGGTAAATAGCCCACCCAACTTTACCTACCTCATCCCCATACTGTTTATATTTATTTACTTTTCTGTAAATAAATATAGGGTATTCATTATTCACTGGAGGGTATTCTGGAGGGTATTCATTATGTCAATTCTTTTGCAAAACGTTTCTTAACCAGAAGCAAACGGAACCAAACGGTGAGGGACCTACCTGAATTTGTCCAATAGAAACTCTCTTTTTGCTTTGTTTTGTTATAAATGGTAAATGGTTTCAGTAATGAATAGGCCCCTGGCTGGGAATTGGGAAGGAGGGAGAGTGGAAGAAGGAGAGAGGGAGCGAGATCGATCAAAATATACCATATGAGTAGCCTGCTAATGTACCTTTCTGGACCTTTTGTAAACTGTCTAGAATAGACCCATAACTGATCCAAATGGTTGCCTAATCAAGCCTAGCTTGTATGGTACTCCCTGTATATAGCTTCATTATTGTATTTTATTTTATTCCTCTTGTGTTACTGTTCTGTGTTACTGTTTTGTGTTACTGCATGGTTACCAAGGGCTCATAAGCAAGCATTTCACAGTAAAGACACCGGTTGTATTTGGCACACTATAATCAGAGGGATAGTATCAATATTATGTATGCCAGTCTCTTGCCCATAAGTAAAGGAGAGACTGACTGCATCACATTTTGTTTTTAGAAGAAGCATTACTGTGTTGAAAATTCCAAATGGTTTGCATAGTCAATGTACACACAGACTTAACCTGCCAGCCATGTGTGACGTTTTAAATACATGTAGTTCTGTCCTTAAGCTGTTCTTGTCTATTAATGTTCCTTTTCATGTCATTTTTTTGTGTGGACCCCAGGAAGACTAGCTGCTGCAATCGCTACAGCTAATGGGGATCCTAATAAAAAAATGGCCTACATTCCAGCCCTAGCTAATAATTGTGTATTCACCTGATAACAGTAATACATTCCTCATTGTACTGTGTTGCAACCACAGTAGAATATTGTTATTGTCTAAAAATAGAGGCCTACGGGACTGTTTTACTAGCACAGACTGGAATATGTTCCGGGATTCCTCTGATGGCATTGAGGAGTACACCACAGTCATTGGCTTCATCAATAAGTGCATTGATGACGTCGTCCCCACAGTGACTGTAGGTACATACCCCAACCATAAACCATGGATTACAGGCAACATCTGCATCGAGCTAAATGCTAGAACTGCCGCTTTCAAGGAACGGGACTCAAACCCGAAAGCCTGCTATGTCCTCCGATGAACCATCAAACAGGCAAAGCGTCAATACAGGACTAAGATCGAATTGTACTACACCGACTCTGACGCTCGTCTGATGTGGCAGGGCTCGCAAACCATTACAGACTACAAAGAGAAGCGCAACCGAGAGCTGCCCAGTGACATGAGCCTACCAGACGAGCTAAACTACTTTTATGCTCGCTTCGAGGCAAATAGCACTGAAACATGCATGAGAGCACCAGCTGTTCCAGAAGACTGTGTGATCACGCTCTCTGCAGCCGATGTGAAAAATACCTTTTTAAACAGGTCAACATTCACAGGGCCATAGGGCCAGACGGATTACCAGGACGTGTACTGCGAGCATGCGCTGACCCAACTGGTCTTCACTGACATTTTTAACCTCTCCCTTTCAGTCTGTAATACCAACATATTTTAAGCAGACCACCATAGTGTTCTTGGGCACAGGCACTAAGGTAACCTGCCTAAATGACTACCGTCTTTAGCACTCACGTCTGTAGCCATGAAGTGCTTTGAAAGGCTGGTCATGGCTCACATCAACACCATTATCCCAGAAACCCTAGTCCCACTCCAATTTGCATACCACCCAACAGATCCACAGATGATGCGATCTTTATTGCACTCCACACTGCCCTTTCCCACCTGGACAAAAGGAACACCTATGTGAAAATGCTATTATTTGACTATAACACCATAGTGCCCTCAAAGCTCATAAATAAGCTAAGGACCCTGGGACTAAACACCTCCCTCTGCAACTGGATACTGGACTTCCTGAAGGGCCGCCCCCAGGTGGTAAGGGTAGGTAATAACACATCCGCCATGCTGATCCTCAACACAGGGACCCCTCGGGTGCATACTCAGTCCCCTCCTGTACTCCCTGTTCACTCATTACTGCACGGCCAGGCACGACTTCAACACCATCATTAAGTTTGCTGATGACACAACATTGGTAGGCCTGATCACCGACAACAATGAGACAGCCTACAGGGTGGAGCTCAGAGACCTGGTCGTGTGGTGCAAGGACAACAACCTCTCCCTCAATGTGATCAAGACAATGATGATATTGGACTACAGGAAAAAGAGGACAGAGCACGCCCCCATTCTCATCGACGGGGCTGTAGTGGAGCAGGTTGAGAGCTTCAAGTTCCTTGGTGTCCACATCACCAACAATCTAACATGGTCCAAGCACACCAAGACTGTCGTGAAGAGGGCACAACAAAACCTATTCCCCCTTAGGAGACTGAAAATAATTGGCATGGGTCCTCAGATCCTCAAAAGGTTCTACAGCTGCACCATCGTGAGCATCCTTACTGGTTGCATCACTGCCTGGTATGGCAACTGCTCAGCCTCCCACCGCACAGCACTACAGACGGTAGTGCGAACGGCCCAGTATATCACTAGGGCCAAGCTCCCTGCCATCCAGGACCTCTATACCAGGCGGTGTCAGAGGAAGGCCCTAAAAATGGTCAGACTCCAGCCACCCTAGTCAGACTGTTCTCTCTGCTACCGCACAGAAAGCGGTACAGGAGCGCCAAATCTAGGTCCAAGAGGCTTCGCAACAGCTTCTACCCCCAAGCCACAAGTCACTTTTATTAACTCTACCCACATGTACTTATTACCTTATTAACAAACTGGTGCCCCCGCACATTGACTCTGTACTGGTACCCACCTGTATGTAATCTCGCTATTGTTATTTTACTGCTGCTCTTTAATTACTTTAATTTCTTATTTTTGTAACTGCATCGTTGGTTAGGGGCTCGTAAGTAAGCATTTCACTGTAAGGTCAACACCTGTTGTTTTTGGCGCATGTGACTAATAACATTTGATATAATCAATAATGGAGTTTTTTGGCGGGATGCAAAAAAAAATATTGCCTGCGCTGAAGACGTTTATCGGTCAGCTCATACAGGACTAGTAAAGGCCCAGTGCAATACTTTTGTGAAAACATCTAAACTAAATGTGTGTTTACCAGCGTTTGTAACTTTAGTCTCTTCCCCCCCCCCCCCCCCATCCATCCACATCGAAGGGACAGCAGTGGAGAAGGTGGAAAGTTTTAAGTTCCTCGGCATACACATCGGAGACAAACTGAAATGGTCCACCCACAAAGACCGTGTGGTAAAGAAGGTGCAACAGCGCCTCTTCAACCTCAGGAGGCTAAAGAAATGTGGCTTGTCACCCAAAACCCTGACAAACTTTTACAGATGCACAATTGAGAGCATCCTGTCGGGCTGTATCACCGCCTGGTACGTCAACTGCACCGCACAGAACCGCAAGGCTCTCCAGAGGGTGGTGCAATCTGCACAACGCATCACCAGGGGCAAACTACCTGCCCTCCATGACACCGGCAGCACCCGATGTCACAGGAAGGCCAAAAAGATCAAGGACAACAACCACCGAGCCACTGCCTGTTCACACCGCTATCATCCAGAAGGCGAGGTCAGTACAGGGGCAACAAAGCTGGGACCGAGAGATTGAAAAACAGCCTCTATCTCAAGGCAATCAGACTGCTAAACAGGAATCACTGACTCAGTGAGGCTGCTGCCTACATTGAGATCCAATCACTGGACACTTTAATAAATGGATCACTAGTCACTTTAAGCAATACCACTTTAATAATGTGTACTTGTTTTACATTACTCACATCACATGTATATACTGTATTTTATATCATCTATTGCACCTTGCCTCTGCCGCTCGGCCATCGCTCATCCATATACTTACATGTATTTTCAGTCCCCTTTACCTTTTTGTGTATTAAGTAGTTGTGGGAATTGTTAGATATTACTGCACTGTCGGAACTAGAAGCACAAGCATTTCGCGACGCTCGCATTAACATCTGCCAACCAATACTTGCTTGATATGTTTTCCAGTTTCTTGAAATACTTTGCAAATGCAACCTATTCTATGTGAAAACTGAAATGATCAACTCATTCCTTTTTCGTAGACTCTCTTATCCAGAGTAACTGACATTAGTGAGTGCATACATTTACATCCTTTTTCGCACTGCCCCCTGTGTGGCTATGGCTGAACCACTGAATGGTCTGTGTTACCACCTTATTAATAGGGCTACAGTGCATAGGATGCGTTGATCAGTTGACTGACAGGAGTAGGCTACTGTAGAATGATACACTTTTCTCTTGTGTGGATGCTTGCCACCGTTTTACAGGTTTTTCAAAAAGGCAAAATGCCTGAGAGGGACGGTGACTGGTAACAGGGTTCTTAATTATTTTATTTCAGTTTTTTTCTGATTTGTTTCAGATTTTGTTTACTATAATAACCTTGGTGCCGACTTCACAATGATGCAACAACTAAGACACTGCATCTCAGTGCGAGGTGTCACTGCAGTACCTGGATCGAATTCAGGCTGCATCACATCTGGCCATGATTGGGAGTCCCATAGGGCGGTGCACAATTGGCCCAGCGTCGACTGGGGTAGGCCGTCATTGTAATTAAGAATATGTTCTTAACTGACTTGCCTAGTTAATTAAAGGTTAAATGTACAAAAACAATGGTTTGATCTATCTGTCAGTGTGACTGTCTGTTGTTCTGCCTTTTAACCACTAGAGGGAAGTGTTGTAATATCTCAAACACTTACATTGGACCAGAGATTGACATATGAGTTACAACACCACACCCATTCTCATGGATGGCTAACTGGAAATTCCTTTGGTCTCGAGCTGAGTTAGGTAAATAAGCTTTTAGCTTTCTTGCAGCTTATTTGTGGAACAACCTTCAACATGTTCTTAAATGTGACGTTGTGGTGCCTCTAAGGCAATTCAGAAAGCTGATTGAGGACCTTTTTTACTGATGAATGTGTTTTTATTTCATGGCTGGTTTTCTTTCTGCTTGCATTTTCTATTTATATAGTGTGTGAATGTTCCGTAATGTCTGGCATTCAGGGCTCATCTGTAAAATATACCTCAGTATGACTACCTGATAAAGGTTAAATAAAACATTAAAAAATGGACTTCTCACTCGACTGCTGTGTGTCTATGGTAAGTGAGGCCAGAACCGCTGTAACATCATATATCATACCTGTTATGTAAAGATGAGTTATACTAATAAACCTGAACTTGAAAGGAATCCATGTTAGAGAACTGATACACAGTAAAGAAGTCCGTGGTGTTTAAGATGACGGAGCGTTGTTCATGAGCATGGCCTTATTTCTGTTACAGCATATTGGATCACTTTCATTCATATTCCAGGCATGATGCTCAAATTGTCCATATACCCATCATGAGGTTGCTACAACCTAGCCTGTGAATGAAAGTTTACAAACCTTTTCCAAGCCAAACCATATCATAACCACTACACACAGCCTACATCGTTGTCACCATATTCACTAAAGTAATGTCTTAGTCAACATAGCTAATAAAACTACCGTGTTAGTAAACCCACTACAATCATTCAGCGTCACAGTGTGCAGTCCACATTTCAGTTGAATGCATTCAGTTGTACAACTGACTAGGTATCCCCCGTTCCGTTTCCAGTCAGTAAGCAGTTCATGTAACAGGGTTGGTTTTGTTTCCACTTGCCTCTAAAGAAAGGTCTATTTAATGTTCAAGCATTCTTATTGGTTGGTTCAATTCCGATGACAATAAGGCATGTTGTTATTGGCCCGCTTGCAGATAGGGGGAGATGGCGAACGTCAGGTTCTGAATGCTGTTGTCTATTTTACAATGTGTACAAGTTTGCTGTACATTTCTGATTTCTACATGTGTGGAATCCCTGTTAGGGATTGAGGGGCTTTCTGGGATGTGCTTTGGTATATGATTGCTATATATAAGTATGTTAGCTAGCATGCACCAATGTAATGGTCACATAAGCTCACTGCTAACACAGTTGTTTTCATGCTACATATTTTACCATCGACAGCCATCGACATCATTAAGCCCTGCACAACTAACGTGCTGTTTCCTATTTAACAACAGGTATTTACACATGTTATATTTTGTATTGTATTTTTGTATTTTGTTTATGCCCCAGTATGAAAATGTGATGCATGGGATGTTACCATCGACAGCCATCAACATCATTAAGCCCTGCACAACTAACGTGCTGCTGTTCTCTATTTAACAACAGATAATAAATCATGCTCAACTGGGACCACTGGCTGGGGTGATTTATTTGGACAAAACACAATGCAAGGAGAGTACGATTAACATCTGCTATCACTGGTGTCATGACCCGGATCAACAGCATCAATGTAACAGTTTCGCTTGTTACTCGAACCAGGGACCCTCTCTCTGCACACATCAACAACTGCCTCCCACGAAGCATCGTTAATCATCGCTCCACAAAAGCCGCGGCCCTTGCAGAGCAAGGGGAACAACTACTTCAAGGTCGCAGAGCAAGTGATGTCACCGATTTAAACACTATTTAGAGCGCACCCCGCTAACTAGTTAGCCATTTCACATCGGTTACACTGGCGGTCCCCAGTGGCAATAAATTAGTCAAACCAAAAGCTTACCTTGACTTGGAAGAGTTCTAGTGTTGCGTTGGATAGTCATAGCCAGCTAACATAGCATACTTCTGTTTGAGTAGGCTAAACTAGCTAGCTGCATTTGCTGGCTAATTAAGTGAAACTGAAAAATAAATGCTATCTCTCTCTTGCTTCTCCTTCATTTTGGAAGAAAATTATTTGTTCAAAACAGTTCAACTATTGTCTTTCTCTCTCTGAGTCAACTATTCACCACATTTTATGCACTGCAGCACTAGCTAGCTGTAGCTTATGCTTTCAGTACTAGATTCATTCTCTGATCCTTTGATTGGGTGGACAACATGTCAGTTCATGCTGCAAGAGCTCTGATAGGTTGGAGGACATCCTCCGGAAGTTGTCATAATTACTGTGTACGTCTATGGAAGGGGGTGAGAACCATGATCCTCCTATGTTTTGTCCATGTACCCAGAGGAGGATGGAAGCTAGCTGCCCTTCGGCCACACCGTGGTGCTACCATACAGAGTGCTGTTGAGGCTACTGTATAGCGTCATTGCAAAATAGTGTTTTAATCAATTATTTGATGGCGTGATTATATTTTGTTCAGTTTTATCTAAAAAGTACAACTTTTTAAATATTTTTTTAATTATTTTTTTTATGAAATTCACTGAGGTTGATGGTCCTCCCCTTCTTCCTCTGAGAAGCCTCCACTGAAAGAAGTTCACAATAACTGGGGCATAGCCAGACATTTGTTGGTGGGGTGGGGGCTGCAGAAATGTGATTTTTGCCTGACTCCCTAGTGGGTGGGCCTGTGCCCACCCATGCCTACGCCCCTGCACAATAAATACACAAGAGTTCAAATCAACTCAGGCTGACACCACAATGCTTCCTCATATTTTGGTTTCAGCCAAAACTCCAGGCAGGCTGATTTAGATTGAAAGTTTGTGTGATTTACTTTTGGTTTCAGTCCCATAGTCTCAGTTTGCTTAGGTAATAAACCCAGCCAATCAGATGATGACAGGGTAGATGATTTTGGGAGTTTCCTCCCTGTAATTGGAGGGTTTGAGGTTTCTAATGCCAGTGGTGTGTGTGTGTGTTTGTCTGTGTAACCCACAGGGGGGAGATGGCGAGGCTGTAACTGGGGAGTTGCTGGGGTAGTTTATTTCTGGAGTCTTTGTGTGTGTGTGTGTGTATGTGTGTGCTTCTGAGTGGCTCTGTCCGGACAGTTTGCCCTTATCCAACAGCTGAGCATGTGCCAATGCAGGGGGGCATTTAACGCTCACCCTACAACCCCCCCGACCCCCTCCACCCTACCCTCCCAACTACCCCCTCACTCCTTTGTCCTGCTGGTAATTATCGGAGTTGATGAGAACTCTAAAAATATGTCATATTGCCCCTCTGCTCTACCCAGTGACTGGCAGTTACACTATTACTGATTGGGAGAATGGACCCGTCCAGAACCTCGGGTTGTGGTTATGATTTTACTGTGCTTTAGTTGAATGTAAGTTGCTCTGGACAAGAGTGGCTGCTAAATGACTAATACACTCGCTGCCGCGCAGGGATCTATACCAGATACCTTTATGGTGATGACAGACAATCAATAGGGGTGGTTAGGGTGACTATACCCGTATTCTCATCCTATCTCCCCTCCCTCACATGCCCCTCAACACCCTTTGGACTGAGAAAGCCTTTAGCTACAGGTATATCTCATCACCACGGCTGTAAAGTATAGTTGGTGATAGACTGTACTCTCTATAGCACAATATCACATTGTTCTCATTTTCCCAAATGCCCCAATTGTAGACTTTTTAGAGGGCAAAACCCCACGTCTCTCTTTAAAACAGACAAATTGCCCTATTTGTGTTTTGTTCTTACGAGAAGTGATGCTCATGTCCGTGATGTGGCTTAAACACCTTGTTTCCATGGTAACATGGGTCAAAGTTCGACACCTGTCAGTCATTAGGTGGGCTGTGCGGGCCATGTGACAACACTTAACCTCCGACACCTGGGAACTGTTTACTGTCACTCCCCTCCCCTCAGGCCAGCGTTAGGATAGGTCAGACAGCTTGACCTGTGGCTCTCCTTATGCTTTTGGACTGGGAGTCTGATGGATCAGTGTGAATGCATGGTACTAGCCTGGACTTCCCCTTCCTCTAGCCTTAGGTGTCCGAGCGACACACACACACACACACTTGAAAACTTGATATGCAAGAGGAATTCATGTAAGGCTTATACCTTTTTTTAAATGAAATCAGTAACACCTTCTTTTAAAGCCCAGTTTAAGCTGGTACTTTGTATTTACTTGGCAAATCTCTAGAAACGTTCTGGTATTTACCCAGAACAATTTCAACACAATTGGTACTTACCTGGTACCAAGTGCCACATACAGTAGTGAAGCTGGACTTGTGTCAAATAATCTAAAAGAAACCAAAGCCTATTTATTACGCCAATATTAGGTCATTACTGTTTAAAAAAAATCAAAGTAACTATTGGTGGACTGTAAAATGAACCATCCATTCATTCATATAATGACACGTGGCTGTAGCAAGTTGCATATCTGCACAGCTACAGGAATGTACCATGACCCCTGGCCTGACCCGGCAGGAGGAGGGCCAGGATTCCACAGGAGATGGAGAATAACCCAAATTCTGCAGTAGAATACCGGTACCCAGAGTTCCACCTTAGAATGACCAGAATTTAGCTGGCTCAAAACTAGCTAGTCAACGTTTTTGTACGATATTTCACAGATGTAAGCCCAGTTCTGGAATCTCCATCGAAAGTGATTCATTCCAGGAATAGGTTTCTAATCTTTGTCCTGGAAAATGGCCCGTATAGCCCCAGCCTATAGCCCTGTCATGTGTATCCACCTGTCGTGGCCTTGATGGCTGTTGTTCCAGTCAGTTGTTATGACTGACCCAGGATAGAGCTAATGACACTTCAAAGGTGCCCCGCTCATTGTTGAGATGCCCTCCTGCACTTAGACGTGTGTTTGGTGTGTGTGTCCCTGCTTGATTGCATGAATTGAGCTGTACTTATAAGTAAGGTTGTTTTTTTTTCAAGCTATTTTCTAAACACCATTGACTGGAAGAGACGCAAGCAGCTGGTGAAGCACACACACACACACACACACACAGAGATGTAGCATGGACTGTCAGCTATGCGCGGCAGCTTGGTAAGGGTAGATTAGTTTCCACTCGCTCATGGCTTTCACGGTAACACTATCTTCTGGGGAGTGGAGCCTCAGCCTCTACCCCACATCATCTCATATCTGGACCGAAGCCCCAGTCCCAGCCCAACCCAAACACGTAGCACAGGGCTCTCCGCTGGTCCCAGCCCAACCCTACAGGGCCCCACAGCCTAGCCCAACACAACTATAGCCCATAATCCCTGTGGCAGACCCGCTGCATTCTCCAGTGAACTAAAACAGATTTAGTTAGTTGCCGTTGTCTCGGTAACTGGCATTTTTAAACTTTTACAGCTTGTATACTGCTGGAAGGATAATGGCATGTACAGACAGTGATATTCTTCACTGATTAATCCATTACCAGCACTACTGATTTCTGTGGCCATTGGTCACGCCCCCCCAAAGAAGAGGGTAAAAGAGGGGATTTGGAAGACAGGAAACAGCAGGGGAGGAGAGAGATTTTACTCTACACTCTGCCAGTAAACCTACAACATTGCTACACCGCAGGTTTATTACAGTTATAGTTTGTTTGACCGTTTCATTCATAACTAAAACATAACACGGCCCATTGAATAGCCACACAAGGGTTTTCTATAGGAAAAGAACATGAAGTGCCATCCGGTCTGTGAAGGAGGCGTAACAATTTAGGGGGAACAGCCGGAACGAGGCTTGAACCAGCAACTCTATGGGAAACAATTCTCCAGCCAAAAGCAACTGAGAGGGGACAGGGGGCACACACTCGTGTGTGAGTGCAGTGTGCACGTGTGTGTGCTTGTGTATACATGTGCATGTAGGTGGGAGAGGTGTGGGTGAAAGACAAATACGTAGTGTCAGTAGCAATAAGGCTTGTCTGAAGAGAACCAGATGTTTTGGAGAGAGCTCCAGAAAATATTATTACTGGATGAGAGACCAGCCCCTTCCTCTCCTCTGCCCGCCCCTCACACAATAACACCCACACTCTCACCTCAGATATCCCTCTCGGTTCTCTCGTCTCTCTTCATCCTTCTCGACTATCTCCCCTCTCTTCTCTACCACTCTTTTCTATTCTCTCCCTCGTTATTTCTCTCTCTCCCGCCCTTCACTTCCTGGAGGATGGTGGATCAGGGGCATCAGTCTGTCAGGGGCCGTCTAGTAAGTGCACGCACGCACCTGCAAACAGCCACCCACACAAGTCTGTCAGCTAACTCGTTAGAGTAATCAGATGTGTAAAGTACATAAGTAAAACTACTTTAAAGTACTACTTAAGTATTTTGGGGGGGTATCTTTCCTATTCATGTTTTTGACAACTTTGACTTCACTATATTCCTAAAGAAAATCATGTAATTTTTACTTCATACATTTTCCCTGACACCCAAAAGTACTCGTTACATTTGGAATGGTTAGCAGGACATGAAAATGTTTCAATTCACGCACTTATCAAGAGAACATCCCTGGTCATCCCTACTGCCTCTGATCTGGCGGGCTCACTAAACACACGTTTCGTTTGTAAATTATGTCTGAGTATTGGAGTGTGCCCCTGGCTATCCGTAAATAAAAAATTCAAAAATGAAATCGTGCCGTCTGGTCTAATTACTATAAGAAATGTAAAATAATTTTTACTTTCGATACTTAAGTATATTTAAAACCAAACACTTTTAGACTTTTACG
This sequence comes from Oncorhynchus kisutch, assembly GCF_002021735.2. Taxonomy (NCBI): domain Eukaryota; kingdom Metazoa; phylum Chordata; class Actinopteri; order Salmoniformes; family Salmonidae; genus Oncorhynchus; species Oncorhynchus kisutch. Next base: position 9,305,291 of record NC_034202.2, on the reverse strand, counting down.
CAAGTAGTATTTTACTGGGTGACTTTTACTTTGAGTCGTTTTCTATGAAGGTATCTTAACTTTTACTCAAGTATGACAATTGGGTATTTTCCACCACTGAGAGTAATGGCCTGAATGTGTTGATGTTTTACTATAACAACAAACTGAACCTGAGCTGAACTCTCAGACTGACAGACTTCAGGACTGCTTAGATTAAGGCTCAAACTAATCATTCACCATCTCAGGACTGTACTGTATATGAGCTGTACAATATATGGTCACTTCCAGACTGGGCCTGTGTGTGTGTCTGGTGAATCTGTCAAGTCAGCAGGTAGTGGCCAAGTTAAGTCAACAGTGTGGAGAAGCCATTAAACTTGTGAAGGTGTAACTTCCCATCAGCTATAGAGTAGGTTTATACCTGAGCTCTCATGCGTACAGAGATCCCCACAGCTGAGACCAATGTGCTGCCCCACTATTTGTTATCATTGTGTTTGTGTGCGTTTGTTTGCGTATTATCCTTGGTCTTCAAGGACCCACTGTATCCTCACACTACCCTATAGGAACCTTATAGATGTATTTAGTAGCTTCATCTTCTCTCTCCTTCCCTTCATCGGTAGCTCAGTGTGTGGAAATCCGGGCCATGTTCATAGGTTTGATCTCTCAATTCAATTCAATTCAATTCAAGGGCTTTATTGGCATGGGAAACATGTGTTAACATTGCCAAAGCAAGTGAGGTAGACAACATACAAAGTGAATATATAGAGTGAAAAACAACAAAAATTAACAGTAAACATTACACATACAGAAGTTTCAAAACAGTAAAGACATTACAAATGTCATATTATATATATATACAGTGTTCTAACAATGTACAAATGGCTAAAGGACACAAGATAAAATAAATAAGCATAAATATGGGTTGTATTTACAATGGTGTTTGTTCTTCACTGGTTGCCCTTTTCTCGTGGCAACAGGTCACAAATCTTGCTGCTGTGATGGCACACTGTGGAATTTCACCCAGTAGATATGGGAGTTTTTCAAAATTGGATTTGTTTTCGAATTCTTTGTGGATCTGTGTAATCTGAGGGAAATATGTCTCTCTAATATGGTCATACATTGGGCAGGAGGTTAGGAAGTGCAGCTCAGTTTCCACCTCATTTTGTGGGCAGTGAGCACATAGCCTGTCTTCTCTTGAGAGCCATGTCTGCCTACGGCGGCCTTTCTCAATAGCAAGGCTATGCTCACTGAGTCTGTACATAGTCAAGGCTTTCCTTAATTTTGGGTCAGTCACAGTGGTCAGGTATTCTGCCGCTGTGTACTCTCTGTGTAGGGCCAAATAGCATTCTAGTTTGCTCTGTTTTTTTGTTAATTCTTTCCAATGTGTTAAGTAGTTATCTTTTTGTTTTCTCATGATTTGGTTGGGTCTAATTGTGCTGCTGTCCTGGGGCTCTGTAGTGTGTGTTTGTGTTTGTGAACAGAGCCCCAGGACCAGCTTGCTTAGGGGACTCTTCTCCAGGTTCATCTCTCTGTAGGTGATGGCTTTGTTATGGAAGGTTTGTGAATCGCTTCCTTTTAGGTGGTTGTAGAATTTAGCAGCTCTTTTCTGGATTTTGATAATTAGTGGGTATCGGCCTAATTCTGCTCTGCATGCATTATTTGGTGTTCTACGTTGTACACGGAGGATATTTTTGCAGAATTCTGCGTGCAGAGTCTCAATTTGGTGTTTGTCCCATTTTGTGAAGTCTTGGTTGGTAAGCGGACCCCAGACCTCACAACCATAAAGGGCAATGGGCTCTATGACTGATTCAAGTATTTTTAGCCAAATCCTAATTGGTATGTTGAAATTTATGTTTCTTTTGATGGCATAGAATGCCCTTCTTGCCTTGTCTCTCAGATCGTTCACAGCTTTGTGGAAGTTACCTGTGGTGCTGATGTTTAGGCCAAGGTATGTATAGTTTTTTGTGTGCTCTAGGGCAACAGTGTCTAGATGGAATTTGTATTTGTGGTCCTGGTGACTGGACCTTTTTTGGAACACCATTATTTTGGTCTTACTGAGATTTACTGTCAGGGCCCAGGTCTGACAGAATCTGTGCATAAGATCTAGGTGCTGCTGTAGGCCCTCCTTGGTTGGTGACAGAAGCACCAGATCATCAGCAAACAGCAGACATTTGACTCCGGATTCTAGCAGGGGGAGGCCGGGTGCTGCAGACTTTTCTAGTGCACGCGCCAATTCGTTGATATATATGTTGAAGAGGGTGGGGCTTAAGCTGCATCCCTGTCTAACCCCACGACCCTGTGTGAAGAAATGTGTGTGTTTTTTGCCAATTTTAACCGCACACTTGTTGTTTGTGTACATGGATTTTATAATGTCGTATGTTTTACCCCCAACACCACTTTCCATCAGTTTGTATAGCAGACCCTCATGCCAGATTGAGTCGAAGGCTTTTTTGAAATCAACAAAGCATGAGAAGACTTTGCCTTTGTTTTGGTTTGTTTGGTTGTCAATTAGGGTGTGCAGGGTGAATACATGGTCTGTTGTACGGTAATTTGGTAAAAAGCCAATTTGACATTTGCTCAGTACATTGTTTTCATTGAGGAAATGTACGAGTCTGCTGTTAATAATAATGCAGAGGATTTTCTCAAGGTTACTGTTGACACATATTCCACGGTAGTTATTGGGGTCAAATTTGTCTCCACTTTTGTGGATTGGGGTGATCAGTCCTTGGTTCCAAATATTGGGGAAGATGCCAGAGCTAAGTATGATGTTAAAGAGTTTTAGTATAGCCAATTGGAATTTGTTGTCTGTATATTTGATCATTTCATTGAGGATACCATCAACACCACAGGCCTTTTTGGGTTGGAGGGTTTTTATTTTGTCCTGTAACTCTTTCAATGTAATTGGAGAATCCAGTGGGTTCTGGTAGTCTTTAATAGTTGATTCTAAGATCTGTGTTTGATCATGTATATGTTTTTGCTCTTTATTCTTTGTTATAGAGACAAAAAGATTGGAGAAGTGGTTTACCCATACATCTCCATTTTGGATAGATAATTCTTCGTGTTGTTGTTTGTTTAGTGTTTTCCAATTTTCCCAGAAGTGGTTAGAGTCTATGGATTCTTCAATTGCATTGAGCTGATTTCTGACGTGCTGTTCCTTCTTTTTCCGTAGTGTATTTCTGTATTGTTTTAGTGATTCACCATAGTGAAGGCGTAGACTCAGGTTTTCCGGGTCTCTATGTTTTTGGTTGGACAGGTTTCTCAATTTCTTTCTTAGATTTTTGCATTCTTCATCAAACCATTTGTCATTATTGTTAATTTTCTTCGGTTTTCTATTTGAGATTTTTAGATTTGATAGGGAAGCTGAGAGGTCAAATATACTGTTAAGATTTTCTACTGCCAAGTTTACACCTTCACTATTACAGTGGAACGTTTTACCCAGGAAATTGTCTAAAAGGGATTGAATTTGTTGTTGCCTAATTGTTTTTTGGTAGGTTTCCAAACTGCATTCCTTCCATCTATAGCATTTCTTAATGTTACTCAGTTCCTTTGGCTTTGATGCCTCATGATTGAGTATTGCTCTGTTTAAGTAGACTGTGATTTTGCTGTGGTCTGATAGGGGTGTCAGTGGGCTGACTGTGAACGCTCTGAGAGACACTGGGTTGAGGTCAGTGATAAAGTAGTCTACAGTACTACTGCCAAGAGATGAGCTATAGGTGTACCTACCATAGGAGTCCCCTCGAAGCCTACCGTTGACTATGTACATACCCAGCGTGCGACAGAGCTGCAGGAGTTGTGACCCGTTTTTGTTGGTTATGTTGTCATAGTTGTGCCTAGGGGGGCATATGTGGGAGGGAATGCTGTCACCTCCAGGCAGGTGTTTGTCCCCCTGTGTGCTGAGGGTGTCAGGTTCTTGTCCGGTTCTGGCATTTAGGTCGCCACAGACTAGTACATGTCCCTGGGCCTGGAAATGATTGATTTCCCCCTCCAGGATGGAGAAGCTGTCTTCATTAAAATATGGGGATTCTAGTGGGGGGATATAGGTAGCACACAGGAGGACATTTTTCTCTGTTAGGATAATTTCTTTTAGAATTTCTAGCCAAATGTAGAATGCTCCTGTTTTGATTAATTTAATGGAGTGAGTTAGGTCTGCTCTATACCAAATTAGCATACCCCCTGAGTCCCTTCCCTGTTTCACACCTGGTAGTTTGGTGGATGGGACTACCAGCTCTCTGTAACCTAGAGGGCAACCAGTGGGTCCATCTCCTCTATACCAGGTTTCTTGCAGGATGACAATGTCTGTATTACCGATTTCTTTGGTGAAGTCCGGGTTTCTGCTCTTTAGGCCAAAGGCAGATGACCTCAGGCCTTGGATATTCCAGGATAATATAGTGAAGGCTTTTTGTTCCATAGAGTGTCCAATGTTGTTGGTCGTGGTTTAGCCTCAGGCCAGTAAGTGTGAGCAGACCCTGCTGAGCATCTGGTACATGCCATTGGCTTGGGCGAGTGTGAGAGTGGGGGTTGGGACTGTTTGCCCGCTCACTACCTGGGCGTATGTGTGGCTTCCATGTTGAGGCCCTCTTTGTGGGGGTGGGGTGCATGGAGTGGGCAGGAGTGGCATAGGTCTGATCTGAGGGGGCCTAAATGGAGTGTGGGCATGGTTGACGTGGGGGGGTGTTGATTGGTTGGGGTGGGGGTGTGGATGTGTCTGGGTGTACTGTGGTCTGGATGTAATTCCTCTTGGCGTGGGTCCTCTATGTGTAGGTCCAGGGGGAGGTCCTGCAGATCTGGGAGGGTGTCTCGCTGGTCTGGGTGGGGTGTCTATTGATCTGTTGCTCCTTGTGTGGAGTGTTGGGGATACGTTTGAGAGCGATGTCTTTTAGAGTCCGGGCAAAGGTGGGCACTGCTGCCTTTTAGAGGTGGACCTGGTCATAGAGGCTGTTCAAGTCCTGGGTGGAGTGGTGGGCCAGGAAAACATTTGGTTTTGAGGCACAGTCACGGGAAATACTAGCGTTTACCCGCTGTATTGTAGCAGGGTGGAAGTCTCTCTCTCTCTCTCTCGCTCTCTCTCAACCCTCTTTCTCTGTAATGGGAAGAGCCATAGGCCTTTAGACCAGTAATCCTGGGCTCTTTTATGCCAAGGCCTACAAAGGCTGGAGTGTCAGTAACACACACACACACACACACACACACACACACACACACACACACACACACAGGCAGTGTTAGCGACACCTCACAGCTAAATATACCCAGAATGACAGAGACAGGTGACTAAACCTCGGCCTCAGACACCCAGCCAGAATGCACTGGGGAGGACAGGGGCGTCATGCACCCCAAAATCTGAGGGGCACAAAGTACGTGAGGACGACTACGTTGAAAATGTTTGCATTTTTCAAACACCTGAACCTAGAGCCATAAACATTAGGCTTAATTCTATGTAAAAAAATAAATAATGATATTTTTCTGCATATCTAAGCGTACCTCTTGGGCTGTCTGTATCCTCCTTACTGGTGGCTTTTTTGTTGTTGTTAAGAAACAAAATATGCTTCTCTGCATCTCCGCTCAAATCTGGGTAAAAGATTGAAAGGAATGTGAGTCTTATTATATGCACTTATTAATTGCTTGCTTTTCTGAAGTCTACCAACCTTGCCAGCAGGCCAGCTAAGATAGTTAGACAAACTAGCTACTAGCTTGAGGTATATTATGAAATGATCTCTTGGTAGCTAGTAATGAGATTAGGAGATTGGGAACCTATCTGGGCTAGCTAAAGCCAACTTCATAAAATTATTATAATAATGAATAGTGTCTATTATACACATGTGGGAATTGGACATTTTTTCATATCCCAACTCCTCTTGAGACACCCTTAGAAAGTGGGGTCACGGACAGGGTCAGCCATTATCAACGGTGACCCTGGAACAATTTGGGTTAAGTGCCTTGCTCAAGGGCACATTGGCAGATTTTTCACCGTGTTGGCCCGGGTATTCAAACTAGCGACCTTTTGGTTATTGGCCAGACACTCTAACCGCTAAGCTACCTACTGCCCCAAATTGCTAGGTGGCTAGTAGAAACTATTACAGAGAAACACATTTAAAATATGTATATATATATATATTTTTTTTTAAAGGACAAATCTGAGGGGGCATGTGCCCCTGTGCCCACTATGGGCATGACGCCTCTGAGGGAGGTCACAGGGTGTGTGTGTGTCTGAGGGCGCTGCTGGGGGCTGGTTATGTCTCTTTCCTCTCAGTGTGCAGTTGGTAGCTTTGAGCCGAACACGGTCACCCAGGTCTCTGGGTGTTTCTCCTCTAAGCCAGCTGGTCTGGCTTTTATACCTTCTTCTCGTCCTCTTTTACTCCTCTGTTCCATTTCATCCCTTCTTTTCTGAGCTAAAGGATAGAGTGATCTGACCCACAGCTGGAGCTGTAGGGAACCTTCCTGGGGAAGATAATACAAGCAGCACTGGTGAGTGTGTGTGTGTGTGTGTGTGTGTGTGTGTGTGTGTGTGTGTGTGTGTGTGTGTGTGTGTGTGTGTGTGTGTGTGTGTGTGTGTGTGTGTGTGTGTGTGTGTGTGTGTGTGTGTGCAAACTCTTACTGACTCATAGCTTTCAATTTAGTTTAGTTTTGGGCAGAAAGGAGTGTGTGCCACATGATCAAACAAGAGTTTGTGAGTGCGAGAGAGCATTTGAGAGTGTGTGCTTTCTATAGGAAAGTGTGTGAGCGCAATGCAAATGGACACAAAAACATAAATGTCTTCTATGGTGTTTTCTCATGGTAAGGTCAGTGGTATGGCTTCATCTGCTGACAAGAAACTATAAAGGAAAATCGAAAGGACTTGTAATGCCTCCCAAAGTCAAGCGTCTCTCACCTCTGTGTGTGGTTGGGTTCCCCTGGTCTGCCTGTCTGTCTGTGTCTGCCTGTCCGACCACAGCCAGAAGCACAGCCACAGCTGCAGTAGTCAATCAGGACTGGCCCAGGATAGAGAGAGAGAGACAAAAAGATATGAAGTTATACATTTGACCATGGAAAAAAGACAAAAAGGTTTAAATTCACTCTTGTACTTTTAGCAAGCTATATAGCTCAACATTCAATGGTGGTGTTAATATAATGTATTTAAGCAAGTCTACAATGTTGTGTGGATCTGTAACGGTTGGTCATTGGCCCTCCATCTTGGCTCTCCCTGCCCCTCCCCCATCACCTCTCTGACTGGCCTATGATCTCTGTTCCTTTGATACTTAAACTTTGTTTCTAGGTTACTTCTAGCTTTATTCCTAATAACCTTGAACAAATGCATCTTGTTATAAAACTGGTCTTTCAGTCATAACCATGGTTGACAGTCTACTGTGTGATGCAGTACAGTAGGTTGACTGTATTTACCATAAGTAGCCTTTAGCTTGTGGTCTCTTGCGTCGTTACGGTCCCTTGCGTCCTAACAGTCTCTTGGTCATATTGGTATAATTTGTTATGTCACATCTCTGACAGACAGGGTTTGTGGTGTAGATTCTAGATGCCAAACTACTGTATACAATAAACTGCAACAATTCCATAGCTAATGTTAGTCACTGTCTGCCTGGCCGTCACTGTTGTTCAGCGTGTCCGTACTGAAATTCTGGAGTGAATCAGAGCTTAAAATATCTCTGGTGGTACTGCCCTAACACTGCCATACACCCTGGCCTCAGAACCAAGCCCAGCTGTGTCTGAGGGAGCTACATGCCACATACACATGAGTGTTTGTGTCTACGAGGGAAGGGATGGAGGAGTGAATATGGTTCTAGCCTTTATTTAACTAGGCAAGTCAGTTAAGAACAAATTCTTATTTTCAATGACGGCCTACCTCGGCCAAACCCCGGACGACACTGGGCCAATTGTGTCGCCGCCCTGCGGGACTCCCAATCACGGCCAGTTATGATCCAGCCTGGAATCGAAGTAGGGTGTCTGTAGTGACACCTCAAGCACCGAGACACAGTTCCTTAGCCCGCTGCGCCACTCGGGAGCCCCTTCAAAGCATGAAAGCATTCTTTGAAATATCTCAACATATTATACTGAGTTTGCAGAGGCATACTTTCATTGTTCTAAAAAAATAAAATAAATGCTACCGGGATTACTGTGCCTTTGTTGTTCAGAGGCCTGTCTCACATGAATAACAGGCAGATTACATTGTGCGTGTCAGCCTGAGCGATGGGAGTGACAGGGAACGATGACAGCAGGCTTGTCAGGTGAGATGCCTACAAACACAGCAGCATCTTTTCCCGGGGTGTATAGTCCCCACAGTGGCAGAACAACGACTACTGCACAGCTGTTTTTCCTGTAACACGACAAAAGGTTAAGGCTCACCCATTATACATAGCAGGGGTAACATACTGGGCGTTCCACTAGACCACCAACAACCAAACTAGACCCCCATGAGACACACACTACAAGAACACATGTGCAGTGAAAACACTCCCCAGAGATGGACTATTTGCTTTTGTGTACAGTATGTACAGTATATGTGTGCAGGTGTGGGCAAGTGTTTGTATGGGTGTGTGTGTGTGTGCGTGTCGGTGTGTGAGCTGCAGAGCAGGTTAGAGCAGAGAGAAGTAGTCCCCCGCTATAGAGTTGTAGGACATTTCGTAAGTCCATCCACCCATCCAAAACTGCACCGGGCTGGTAAACAGGTGCAGTTCCAAGAGCTTCCACTGCAGTGCGCCAGTGAGCTACAGACCAACACTTTCTGTTTGCCTTGTGTATTCTAGGGAAGGGATAGTGTATTACTCTGAAAATGTACATTCATTTGAGTTTAATAACCTGTTTTAAGATTAAAAGCAGGTGTGTGTTAACTTCATCTTAATCTGTTCCATTAGAACCAGCTTCAGTCTCATACAGTCTCTCTCTGGTCTCTCCCAGGTGCTCTGTAAACCAATGGACCCGAGGCCCTTAGAGACCACCCTGATGAAACACTCAGACACAGACTGACTGACACAGATGAGAGAAAGATTGAGATAAAGCCAGAAGGGGAGAGAGAGAACCGAAACCTGAAACGATTGCAGGAGGATCTGGGGCTGAAGCTTTGACAGAACAGAAGGAAGTGCAAGTAATTGACTGGTAAGATATCCACGTTTTCACTGCTTAACCAGACAGGAAATGTAGTCTTCTATACTAGGACTAGGGTGGTTTATTTATTTGGCACATATGTTGACTGAACAAACTTCAGACAGATAGGCTGTGTGTGTGTGTGTGTGTGTGTGTGTGTGTGTGTGTGTGTGTGTGTGTGTGTGTCTTTGTGCCCGCGCGCACCCGCTAGGGCCTTAAAACTTGTTCATGGATTGTGTGCGTGTTTGATGGATTGGAGAGAGAGAGAGAGAGGAAGAGGAAGAGAGAGCGATCGATCAAAGTGTGTCTATGGGCACATCACCGACGGGAAACAAACATTAGCGGTATTATCCCCCTTTCCTTCCCCTCCTCCGTTCCTTCACCGGGCAAATCACTCACTCACACTGAGAGACTGCGTAGCACGACTCCCTTCCTCTTCATTTCAAATCTGGAGTGGAGAAGAGAGTTTCAATGTTGCCAGTTGCCATTTCCATCACTGTGTTTGTATGATTAATAGTAGGCTATTGCCATTCTGGATTTAAAACGAATTCGTTTGTCTAACGGGGCTCTTTACACGAATACTTTTCTGCTGTACTGTATTCGGACAAGGCTCGTGAAAACATCTGCGTAAACGGACACTGATATCGGACAGAGCAGCCTCATGAGGAGCAGGCTACAGTAAGTGCGTCCGGTGAGTTAATTCATTATATTCACTTTGAAAGTTTACAGTTGGGACAGTTTGTGCTATTGGCAGAATACGCACAGTGTTTGCGCTCCGAACTCGACCATAAACGCGTGTAGGAGTCTGTCATATAATTGAATAGATGTGTTATACTCAGAGAGTATACAACAGCCCGGTGAGAGAGATGTGAATTGTATAGTCGGATTTGTTTATTTTTCTTAAATATTTTAAGTATTGAGTTCATGTCAATTTAAAGTTGATTGAGGTCAATACTTTAGGTGTTTGTGAATGAATCTCAGACCTGTTAGAGAAAGTGAAATGTGTAGCACTGATGGACAAATTCAGTATCTTTAAAGTCATTTTGAGAAAATAAAATACTTGTGTATAATATTTTTTTGTGTACTAATACAAGTGAGGGGGCCTGTGCCAACAGTGTCACTGGGTATTATGACCCTGATCCCAGGCTAGAGCAGTGCACAGTATGTGGCCTTGAGGGGTGTGATCTCCAGCTCTGCCCCCTAGTCCAGCTGGAGAGCTACAGTGTGTGCAGCCTTTAGTTCCATCCCAGCACTAAAACACCTGATACTTGGCTCCTGTCCCCTGGATAAGCCTCTAGTTTCTGTTCGGGCTCTTCCATTAAGTCAGAGAGAGCAGGCAGTTTACAAGTGGATTACAGACTAAAGGCTAGCCTCACCTGGCTGCCACATCTCAGCTTTCTAAACCAACACATGGCTGGGAGTGGGAACACATGACTGGTCAGGGCTGCACAATGGAGGCTCTGGAGTTCCGCAGTCCTGACAGTTTGCATTTCTCGCTGCCATTCTACTTGATCAATTGTACTGATTGACTGGAATTTAACGAGGTAGAAAACCAGCAAACACCTTGGGCCTCCCTCCTCTCTTCACAACCCAAACTGTAGTTTATTTAAAAGCACATTGCAGAGGATTTGCTGGGTGGTCCCCATGCGGGCCTTAACTCTGACAATTTTTGCCCGAACACTTGTTTTCTAGCGAGTACAGTGTCATCTGCCACCTTGGTAAACAACTTACTTACTGTGTGGTGTTGCATCCACCACCCTCCAGTTCGGGAGTCTACATCCACCATCCTCAAGTTAGGGAGTCTACATCCACCATCCTCCAGTTCGGGAGTCTACATCCACCATCCTCCAGTTAGGGAGTCTACATCCACCATCCTCCAGTTAGGGAGTCTACATCCACCATCCTCCAGTTAGGGAGTCTACATCCACCATCCTCCAGTTAGGGAGTCTACATCCACCATCCTCCAGTTAGGGAGTCTACATCCACCATCCTCCAGTTAGGGAGTCTACATCCACCATCCTCCAGTTAGGGAGTCTACATCCACCATCCTCCAGTTAGGGAGTCTACATCCACCATCCTCCAGTTAGGGAGTCTACATCCACCATCCTCCAGTTAGGGAGTCTAATACAGATGAGTCTTTGTCTGCTGGTTGCCTGTAGCTACTGTAGTGTTAATCAGAACCTCCCCCCTACTCTAGTCTAGTCTGAAGTATTTATAATGAGTCATGTGCCCATAGTGGAGACTGGTGGTGGGGGGGTTACAGCATCTACTGGCCAGCTTGGTAGAGCTGTAGGACACCGATCCAAGTCATGTCCGTTTTACTTGTTATTTTCCTCCTGACAAGGTGATAGAGGAACTACGTTGTTTTCTTTGAAATGATATGCGGTGCTCGTAGCGCCGGGATGAAGTCCACGCAGGCTCTATATCTGGGGGCTTGCATACACCCCTTTGAGACTTGTCTACGTGCAATCCTCCGCCCCCAGCCCTCTTCTCCTCCCGTTCCCTATCTACCCTCTGCCCAGCACCCATCCGTCTACCCCCCACTACCCCTGCCCCTCTGACACTGGCATGTAGGTTGTCCTGCCAAGATATACAAGGGCATTGCCACCCCAGCACCCACTGTCTGTCGCTCTCGCTCTATCCAGCCTCAAAATACACACTTACACATTCTGTCTACCCTGTCTATCTATTGGACTGTGTGTCTCTGGTCCAGGGATGGACTGGGATAAAAACAAAAATCCACCCAGTGATTTCTAATACCCCAGCCCATTTGGTTCCTTTAGGCCCTGATTATTAGCCAAATAATGATCATTCTATGCAAACAAACACTCCAATTTAGATCAGCCCACTGGCATTTGCCTGAACCGCCCTATGGCCCATCTGTTTCTGTTTGGTCCTTCTGTCTGTCCATCTCTTTCCCCAGAATACACACACGTACACAGCATGGGGGTAAATGAGGACTCTGAATCATCCCTCTACATACGGAAAGGCCCATCTTTGGCACACTGCGATGGTGTGTTTTTAAGTTTGTGACAGAGAAGGGGGTACCGTGATTGTTGTGAGAGTGGGCGTTGAGAGGGTGTTAGGTGTCCATCTCTTTTCTCTAGATCCACTGGCTATGTCTGTTTCTGTCTCTCTCTGTCTTAGTGTGAACTAGATACAGGCCGCTCTGCTTTGTTTTGGGGTAAAAAGTTCATTATTCTATTTTTGGAGCCCCGCTGGTTACGTGTAAGCTATTTATAGATGAGGAAATGTGTGTGTGTGTGTGTGTGTGTGTGGAAGGAGGAATCGGGTGGAAGCCTGCCATCTTCCCGGTTTGGTTTACAGGTGGGCTCTACATCATGTTGTCTTAGAGGGAACACACATGCTGGGAGAAAAAAATCTAGCAAACACACACAAGCACACACACAGTGTTTAGGTCAAAAGCAAGCTTCCCTCGAAAGCAGAACTCCATGCTCAGTATCAACACCCACAGTTTATATAATTCGGAGTTGACTCAACAAGGAATGTTCTATATTTACTCAAAAGCAGAGGAGTATGGTGTTTCCTGAAACAGCCTCACTATCTGCATGACTAAATGAATGAGAGCACAGAAGTCATGTGTCCTGTTTGGCATGTTGGGCCTTGTTTTGATTGGACATTATGCCCTAGCTAGCTTGATTATATCTGGTGCTGACATATACTGTATAGAAGATCTGTGTTTGAAATGGTGCCTTTCTTGGTCAGTTTACTGAGCAGTCTGTATAGATCAGGCTCTATTCTCCTCTAGCTAGGGATGGGGGTACGTTGGTGCTATCACCATGTTATTACATATCACATCATCTCGGATCTCCACACGGGCATAAGGGATAGGGGATAGGGGTTTGGGATGCTACACTACACGGACAAAAGTATGTGGACACCTGCGCGTCGAACATCTCATCTTCTAAAATCATGGGCATTAATATGGAGTTGGTCACCCCTTTGCTGCGATAACAGCCTCCACTCTTCTGGGAAGGCTAGATCTCTCAAACTCAACTCTGGACCTTGAAGCCAGTTCCACTGCCTTTTTTTCATTGATCCCCTCTAATTAGGGACTGATTTAGACCTAGCACACCAGGTGTGTGCAATTAATTATCAGATAGAACAGAAAACCAGCAGGCTCTGAAACTCGTAGGGTAACTGTTGTTGGAACATTGTTGTGTGTACTTGCTTCCTTTCAGGCACAATAGCATTAGTGAGGTTGGACACTGATGTTGAGTGATTAGGCCTGGCTCGCAGTCGGCGTTCCAATTCATCCCCAAAGTGTTCAATGGGGTTGAGGTCAGGGCTCTGTGCAGGCCAGTCGATTTCTTCCACACCGATCTCGACAAACCATTTCTGTATGGTCCTCGCTTTGTGCACAGGGGCATTGTCATGCTGAAACAGGAAAGAGTCTTCCCCTTACTTTTGCCACGAAGTTGGAAGCCCAGAATCGTCTAGAATGTCATTGTATGCTGTACTGTTAAGATTTTCCTTCAACCATGAACAACAGCCCCAGACCATTATTCCTCCTACACCAAACTTTACAGTTGGCACTATGCATTGGGACAGGTAGCGTTATCCTGGCATCCGCCAAACCCAGATTAGTCCGTCGGAATAACAGATGGTGAGGAGTGATTCATCACTCCAGAGAACGCGTTTCCACTGCTTCAGAGTCCAATGACGGTGAGCTTTACACCACTCCAGCCGATACTTGGCATTGCGCATGGTGATCTTAGGCTTGTGTGTGGCTGCTCGGCCATGGAAACCAATTTAATGAAGCTTCTGATGAACAGTTATTGTGCTGACGTTGCTTCCAGAAGCAGTTTGGAACTCGGTAGTGAGTGTTGCAACCAAGAACAGACCATTTTTACATGCTACACGCTTCAGCACTCGGTCGGTCCCATTTTCTGAGCTTGTGTGGCCTACCACTTCGTGGCTGGGCCTTTGTTGCTTCTAGACATGTCCACTTCACAATAACAGCACTTACAGTTGACTGGGGCAGCTCTAGCAGGGCAGAAATTGTAGGGAATGTGGCATCCTATGACGGTGCCATGTTGAAAGTCACTGACCTCTTCAGTAAGGCCATTCTTCTGCCAATGTTTGTCTATGGAGATTGCATGGCGGTGTGCTCGATTTTATCCACCTGTCAGCAATGGGTGTGGCTGAAATAGCCGAATCCACAAATTTGATGTGGTGTCCACATACTTTTGTATATATAGTGTATGTTGTGTAGCGCGATAGGGAGTTTTGATGACAGTCCGGTTACCAGTCTGTTTCTGCTTTCCCTCATGAACAAGTACTACTAAATTACTACTCATCACTACTACACAAAATCTACCGGTTTTAGTACTTGATTGTTATTGAGATGTGTAGTAAACCAGTAGTGATTTATGTATTAATTTAAGTAGTAATAAATTATGAATTGGGATGTTTCGCTACTGGTGAACACTACATATTTCCTACTCAAATCACAACATAATTCTCCCTTAATGTGTAACTACTGAGCTTTTGGGTGTCTACTACTTAAAACCTACACATACCTACACAATTCCTACATGTTCACTATTGAATTCCTACCCATTGCTGCTGTCTGCCATCCATATTGAGTTACTACTACCAGTGCCATCTGTGTGTGTGGTGTTGTATCACTACTGAAGTGATCCTGATCCTTCATCATTTTCTACAGAAATCCTTTGGAATGACTATTTAAAACATGTGACTGCTGTTTACCCATTCAAAATCGCTACATGTTATTTCCTCACGTTTCTAACTAAGTTATATCCCCAAACAAGCAATAATAAGCTCATGCTAACTTTATTGCAATTTGTTTTGATTAAATGAATGACATATTCAATGACATATTTACACTTATTTTGCTCTTGTCCCTTTGAGACCTTGTCTTCATTCATTTTTTTGTAGAAAATAACGACAAGACGGCCAATTCTAAGCCATTATCAATCATTGGCTAACAGAGGTCACATAAAGACAACACAGACAAAAACATCTGATAAACATTTTATCTTACTAACAATGGCCTCCTGTCTACTTATGTCAAGGGGCTCCTTGGCAACAGGTCGAAAGAGGTAAGTAGAATGGGTAAGTACACGATAAGAACATACTGTGCATTTGCATACGAACACACTCGTCAGCTAGCATGACGGAAACAGAGTCGACATAGCTACAACTCAATGGGGCTCGCAAACAGATAGGCTAAACTCAATACACCTCTATGACGCTGGCTAACGGCTAAGAGCGTTTTGTCTAGAAATCTTTTTGATGTTGTCACAAGTTATACAAACGGCTGAACAATGACGTGAAGGTATTCGTGAAAGTAGTCATGAAGGGAAGTTGAACTTACAGATGGTGCCAGCGTAAGGTCTATGAAAGACAGGATGACGGAGGTTGGAATGTGATTGCATTCGGGATTGTCAAAAACAGTAAACAGTAACGACAACCAACTACTTCCTGTTTTGTCTTCTGCAGTCCCGAAAAGTCGGTGTAGTCTGACTGTGGTGTTATGATACGTCAGGTAATAAAAACTCTACCTGATGACTGTTGACAAGCCTGTGTAGTAAAGCTGTAGTGCTTTGACTACTTATTAACTACCAACGTCAAGTAACCTGATTACCACTGGAAACACTACTGTCTTCCTACTGAACACCACACAGCTCTACTTATCTAGTGTAGTGCATAAAGTACGCATTCACTACACAGTCTCTGCATTGTCACTTACTACTGGTGTAGTAATTCAGTAGTGCTTTTTCATGAGAGTTAGCCAACTCCCTACTCGTCGTCTTGTCATTGACAAGCCTGATTCCTTTCTCTCTTTCCCCCTTCCATTCTCCTTCAGCCTTGCCTCTGACTGTAAGCTGGGAACCGTGTGTGTGTGTGTTGGACGCTATAAACCATGTGTGCTCTGCCTGTGTCTAGCTACTTAAGACAAGCTTAAAGAACCTATAGGCCAGGGAGTTGAGGGATAGAAAGTATATTGAAAGCAGGTGCTTCCTTCCACACAGGTGTGGTTCCTGAGTTAATTAAGCAATTAGCATCCCATCATGCATAGGGTCATGTATAATAATGCCCAGTTACCTATCATCTTCGCTACTATGTTAAGAAGAAGATATCTCAGGGACTTTGAAAGATGCATCTCAAAGGAGTTTAGGGGGCTTAAAAGGTGTGTGTCTGTGTGTGTGTGTGTGTGTGTGTGTGTGTGTGTGTGTGTGTGTGTGTGTGTGTGTGTGTGTGTGTGTGTGTGTGTGTGTGTGTGTGTGTGTGTGTGTGTGTGTCAGACGACACCAGATCTCAATTCAACACCAATGGGGAATTCTAGAGCGGTGTCTGAGACAGTGTTTTCCACCACCATCAACAAAACACCCACACAAACACCCCTCACCATCAACAAAACACACACACACACAAGCACACACCCACTCATGCACACAAACGCTCACACACATTCACACACACAAGGGCTGGGCATTCCATGGGACCTCACGATACGATATTTATCACAATACTTAGTTGCCGATACATTAAGTATAGCCATTCGCATTACTCTATATGTATTACGATTCGATACTGTGATTGTATTGTAGTTTTGTGTTACAAACATATTGATTATTATATGTCTGCTGCAGAGAGACAAGAGAGACACATGAGAAAATGAGTTTTGAACGGTCAGGAAAATAAAGTGCTGAAAATGTTGGGTCACTATTTATAAAGAAGACGGAGAACAAGTTATAGGATGAAAAAAACCAACCAAAATATATTGAATATTTTTTATTCTTCAAAGTAGCCACCCTTTGCCTTGATGACAGCTTTGCACACTCTTGGCATTGTCTCAACCAGCTTCACCTGGAATGCTTTTCCAACAGTCTTGAAGGAGTTCCCTCATATGCTGAGCACTTGTTGACTGCTTTTCCTTCACTCTGCAGTCCAATTCATCCCAAACCATCTCAATTGGGTTGAGGTCGGGTGATTGTGGAGGCCAGTTCATCAGATGCAGCACTCCATCACTCTCCTTCTTGGTCAAATAGCCCTTACACAGCCTGGAGGTGGGTTGGGTCATTGTCCTGTTGGAAAAGGGTGAAGTGTGCCTTGAATTTTAAATAAATCACTGACAGTGTCATCAGCAAAACACTCACACAGCATCACACCTCTTCCTCCATGCTTCACAGTGGGAACCACACATACGGAGATTATCCGTTTACCTACTCTGCGTCTCACTAAGACACGGCAGTTGGAACCAAAAATCTCACATTTTGACTCATCAGGCCAAAGGACAGATTTCTACCGGTCTAATGTCCGTTGCTCGTGTTTTTGTTGGCCCAAGCAAGTCTCTTCTTCTTATTGGTGTCCTTTAGTAGTGGTTTCTTTACACAACTCAACCATGTTTGCCTGATTCACGCAGTCTCCTCTGAACAGTTGATGTTGAGATGTGTCTGTTACTTGATCTCTGTGAAGCATTTATTTGGGCTGCAATTTCTGAGGCTGGTAACTCTAATGAACTTATCCTCTGCAGCAGAGGTAACTCTGGGTTTTCCTTTCCTGTGGCGGTCCTCATGAGAGCCAGTTTCATCATAGCCCTTGATGGTTTTTGCGACTGCATTTGAAGAAACTTTGAAAGTTCTTGATTGACTGACCCTTCATGTCTTAAAGTAATGATGGACTGTCATTCTCTTTGTTCTCTTTGCTTATTTGAGCTTTTTCTTGCCATAATATGGACTTGGTCTTTTACCAAATATACCACCCCTACCTTGTCACAAAACAACTGATTGGCTCAAACACATTAAGAAGGAAAGAAATTCCACAAATTCACTTTTAACAAGGCACACCTGTTAATTGAAATGCATTCCATGTGACTACTTCATGAAGCTGGTTGAGAGAATGCCAGTGGGAAAATCTGTCATCAAGGCCAAAATTGGCTACTCTATTTTGATTTGACACTTTTTTGGTTACTACATGATTCCATATGTGTTATTTCATAGTTTTGATGTCCTCACTATTATTCTACAATGTAGAAAATAGCAAAAATAAAGAAAAACTGAGTAGGTCTGTCCAAACTTCTGAACGACACTGTATATAAATATATATATATATTTATTTTTTTACAAATCGACACTTAAGAGTCAAATAGCAATAAATTATTATCCAAAAATAAGATTGAGATATGTCACTGTATAGATGTTTTCACCCGTAACAGACACACACACACACACACACACACACACACACACACACACACACACACACACACACACACACGTTCACACACAGTACATCACTGGGGTCGAGCTCCCTGCCATCCAGGGCACTTATACTAGGCGGTGTATGAGGAAGGCCTGGAAAATTACCAATGACTTTAGCCACCCCAGCAATGGACTGTTCACCCCACTACCGTTTGGTTAACGGTACCGGAGCATCATGTCTCGGACCAACAGGCTCTGAGACAGCTTCTGCCTCCAAGCAATAAGACTGTTGAACTGCTAACCGATGGCTGCTCAATCCCATCCACAGACTATCTGCACTGACTTTATACACAATCTCACGTCTCTATCCACACATTCACATACTTAAACTATCACTCTGGCACACACACACACACATACACATACACATACACATACACACACATACACACACACACATACACATACACAAACACACACACACACACACACACATACACACATACTAACGCTGCTATTCATGATTATTTATCCCTCTGCCTAGTCGCTTCTGGTCACTTTTACCCCTGCCTACAGTCGGAAGTTTACATACACTTAGGTTGGAGTCATTAAAACTTTTTTTTCAACCCCTCCATACATTTCTTGTTAACAAACTTTAGGACATTTACTTTGTGCATGACACAAGTCATTTTTCAAATATAATTCACAGTATCACAATTCCAGTGGGTCAGAAGTTTACATACACTAAGTTGACTGTGTCTTTAAACAGCTTGGAAAATTCCAGAAAATTAAGTCATGGCTTTAGAAGCTTCTGATAGGCTAATTTACATCATTTGAGTCAATTGGAGGTGTACCTGTGGATGTATTTCAAGGCCTACCTTCAAACTCAGTGACTCTTTGCTTGACATCATGAGAAAATCAAAAGAAATCAGCCAAGACCTGGCGCCTGAAGGTACCACGTTCATCTGTACAAACAATAGTACGCAAGTATAAACACCATGGGACCACATCGCCGTCATACCGCCCAGGAAGGAGACGCGTTCTGTCTCCTAGAGATGAACGTACTTGTGAAGATGCTGGAGGAAACCGGTACAAAATGATCTTTATCTTCAGTAAAACGAGTCCTATATCGACATAACCTGAAAGGCCGCTCAGCAAGGAAGAAGCCACTACTCCAAAACCACCATAAAAAGCCAGACTACTGTTTGCAACTGCACACGGGGACAAATATCGTGCTTTTTGGAGAAATGTCCTCTGGTCTGATGAAACAAAAATATAACTTTTTGCCCATAATGACCATCGTTATGTTTGGAGGATAAAGGGAGAGGCTTGCAAGCTGAAGAACACCATCCCAACCGTGAAGCACGGGGGTGACAGTATCATGTTGTGGGGGTGCTTTGCTGCAGGAGGGACTGGTGCACTTCACAAAATAGATGGCATCATGAGGGAGGACAATTATGTGAATATATTAAAGCAACTTCTAAAGACATCAAACAGGAAGTTAAAGATTGGTCGCAAATGGGTCTTCCAAATGGCCCCAAGCATACTTCCAAAGTTGTGGCAAAATGGCTTAAGGGCAACAAAGTCAAGGTATTGGAGTGTCCATCACAAAGCCATCACAAAGCCCTCATTCCTATAGAAACTTTGTGGGCAGAACTGAAAAAGCGTGTGTGAGCATGAAGGCCTACAAACCTGACTCAGTTACACCAGCTCTGTCAGGAGGAATGGGCCAAAATTCACCCAACTTATTGTGGGAAACTTGTGGAAGGCTACCCGAAACGTTTCACCCAAGTTAAACAATTTAAAGGCAATGCTACCAAATACTAATTGAGTGTTTGTACACTTCTGACCCACTGGGAATGTGATGAAAGAAATAAAAGCTGAAAGAAATAATTCTCTCTGTTATTATTCTGACATTTCACATTCTTAAAATAAAGTGGTGATCCTAACTGACCTCTGACAGGGAATTGTTACTAGGATTAAATGTCAGGAATTGTGAAAAGCTGACTTTAAATGTATTTGGCTAAGGTGTATGTAAACTTCCGACTTCAACTGTACATATTATCTCAACCTCCACCTTATCCCTGCACGTTGATACGGTATCCGATATTGGCCTTATATTTAGCTTGCGTTGTGTTTTTGTTGTTGGTCTTGTGGGCTTTTATTTTGATCTGACGCGGTATTGTTTCTATGCCTTTGTTTAAGATAATATTTATATTGTCCTACTTCTGATACTGAACTCTGCATTGTTGAGGAATAACTAACAAGTTACTGTATGGTTTTACAGTTGTTGTTTACAGCCTTGATGAATAAACCTTGATTTGATTTATTCACCACGTGACAGAATACAATGGCAGTAAACCATACATTGAAATGCTCACTTACTGAACTCTATAGAAATAGGATCTTTTTTTTTTTAAAGGCATGGAAACAAACAACACCAGGTCAGATAAAAAACCCATGTGTAGGGATACAGTGGAAGTTGAAGCACAATAATATACACTGAGTGTACAAAACATTAGGAAACCATGCTCTTTCCATGATATTGACTGACCAGGTGAATCCAGGTGAAAGGTATGATCGCTTATTGATGTCACTTGTTATTAAGTCCACTTCAGGCTGTGTAGATGAGGAGACGGGTTCAACAAACATCTTTTAAAAGTCTTGAGACAGTTGAGTCATGGATTGTGTATGTGTGCCATTCAGAGGGTAAAGACAAAATATTGAAGTGCCTTTTGATTGGCGGTATGGTAGCAGGTGGCTGGCGCACCGGTTTGAGTGTGTCACAAACTGCTGAGTTGTTCACACAGTTTCCCCGTGTGTATCAAGAATGGTCCACCACCCAAAGGACATCCAGCCGACTTGACACGACTGTGGGAAGCATTGGAGTCAACATGGGCCAGCATCCCTGTGGAACGCTTTGGAACACCTTGTTTACTCCATGACCCGGCGAATTGAGGCTGTTCTGGGGGCAAAAGAAGGGGGTGCAACTTATTATTGTTTGGTACACTCAGTGTATACATGTAGTGTTCCCTTTGAAATATACTGGATCTCCCTCCACTTCTTCAGTGTTCTTGTCTTCTTTTCTCTCGTTCTCTCTGTTTCCCCATGAGAGAGACAGAGGCCTGATTAACACAAGGAGGGATGGAGGAATGAAGGAGGGAATATAGCACATACTCCCCTCAGAGGATACAGGGCCTTCTCTCTGTCTCTCTCACTCTCTCTCTCTCTCTCTCTCTCTCACACTCTCTCTCTCTCTCTCTGTCTCTCTCTCTCTCTGTCTCTGTCTCTCTTTCTGTCTCTGTCTCTCTGTCTGTCTCTCTCTCACTCTCTCTGTCTCTCTCTCACTCTCTGTCTCTCTCTCTCTCTCTCTCTCTCTGTCTGTCTCTGTCTCTCTCTCACTCTCTGTCTCTCTCACTCTCTGTCTCTCTGTCTCTCTCGCTCTCTCTCTGTCTCTCTCGCTCTGTCTCTCGCTCTGTCTCTGTCTCTGTCTCTCTCTCTCTCTCTCTCTCATTCCCCCGTAGTTATTATATACTGTACGTCAATAGGTTATGATAGCGGTAAGAGTAAGGGGCTGAAGTTAGGTGCCAAGGTAAAAGCTCAAGGTCAGGGGTCATGGATTAGGGACGGGGATTGGTGGGTTACTCTAAACTCCTCCGAGACCCTCCGATAAACCCAGGTGGATTAGGGGTGCGTGTGCGTGACACGCGGTGACTTAGTGTTACACAACAAGCTGTGGACTGAATCCTTCAGATCCTCTGGGGCAAGACACACAAGGCATAGTTAACAGGTGTCAACAACGGGACTCTTCAGCTAGAGGTTGTACCCTGCTGGATTTGTGTTGGGATGGGGCATCTCTCTGGTTGTCAGTTAGATGTCATGCTTTGAGTTGTGTGGCAGAGATGTATGTCTTCATCAGTGAGTGATTTTCCTCTCTCAGGTCAAGCTGTTTGGATGATCAAGTCTTCAGTTTGACACAAACATAGTTGAACCATAGTCTCTACGACTGCTCAACAACTACTACTGTGTGTGTGTGTTTGACAACATTTGAACTGATTTCTTTCTCTATTTCTGTTTAAGGAGCGAAGGCCAGAGGAATTGAGAGGAGACAAAAATAAAAGAGAATACTGCTGTGAGGATTGAGACGAGAAGGAGAACAGGACTTTTGGGGACAGGAGAGAAAGAGAAGGAGTGAAGATGGGGAGGAAAAAGATCCAGATAGCACGGATTATGGATGAACGCAACAGACAGGTAAATGAACACACACACACACTCTTAAGCTTGTGCTTAATCGTGTGTGAGCTTACTCATAACCCCCAACCCTCCCACGCCCGCAGACAACTAGGTGGGCAGGAAGCAGAGACAGATGCATTGTGTGTGTGTGTGTGTGTGTGGTGTGTGTGTGTGTGTGTGTGTGTGTGTAGTGGGGGAGTGGTTCCTCTCTTCCTGTTATGACAGGAAATGCACTAACATGTGCTTCCTGACCCCTAGAGCTCGAATGACCTCCCTGTTCTCTCTGTTCTCAGTGTGTGTGTGTGTTTGCATGAGATTACCAGTCCTTCCAGATTTCTTCCCTAGTGTCCTGACAGGGACATTGGATCTTCCACATATTCTGTTGTGAACACATAGGCCTTCAGCGTACATGTAATACATTTCACCTACATAATGCCTTCCCCTCTCTCCCTCTCCCTTTCTATCGATCTCTCCCTCTCTCCCTTTCTATCGATCTCTCCCTCTCTCCCTTTCTATCGATCTCTCCCTCTCTCCCTTTCTATCGATCTCTCCCTCTCTCCCTTTCTATCGATCTCTCCCTCTCTCCCTTTCTATCGATCTCTCCCTCTCTCCCTTTCTATCGATCTCTCCCTCTCTCCCTTTCTATCGATCTCTCCCTCTCTCCCTTTCTATCGATCTCTCCCTTTCTATCGATCTCTCCCTCTCTCCCTTTCTATCGATCTCTCCCTCTCTCCCTTTCTATCGATCTCTCCCTCTCTCCCTTTCTATCGATCTCTCCCTCTCTCCCTTTCTATCGATCTCTCCCTTTCTATCGATCTCTCCCTCTCTCCCTTTCTATCGATCTCTCCCTCTCTCCCTCTCCCTTTCTATCGATCTCTCCCTCTCTCCCTTTCTATCGATCTCTCCCTCTCTCCCTTTCTATCGATCTCTCCCTCTCTCCCTCTCCCTTTCTATCGATCTCTCCCTCTCCCTTTCTATCGATCTCTCCCTCTCTCCCTTTCTATCGATCTCTCCCTCTCTCCCTTTCTATCGATCTCTCCCTCTCTCCCTCTCCCTTTCTATCGATCTCTCTCTCTCCCTTTCTATCAATCTCTCCCTCTCTCCCTTTCTATCAATCTCTCCCTCTCTCCCTTTCTATCAATCTCTCCCTCTCTCCCTCTCCCTTTCTATCGATCTCTCCCTCTCTCCCTTTCTATCTATCTCTCCCTCTCCCTTTCTATCGATCTCTCCCTCTCTCCCTTTCTATCAATCTCTCCCTCTCTCCCTCTCCCTTTCTATCAATCTCTCCCTCTCTCCCTTTCTATCAATCTCTCCCTCTCTCCCTTTCTATCAATCTCTCCCTCTCTCCCTTTCTATCAATCTCTCCCTCTCCCTTTCTATCGATCTCTCCCTCTCTCCCTTTCTATCTATCTCTCCCTCTCCCTTTCTATCGATCTCTCCCTCTCTCCCTTTCTATCGATCTCTCCCTCTCTCCCTTTCTATCAATCTCTCCCTCTCTCCCTTTCTATCAATCTCTCCCTCTCTCCCTTTCTATCAATCTCTCCCTCTCTCCCTCTCCCTTTCTATCGATCTCTCCCTCTCCCTTTCTATCAATCTCTCCCTCTCCCTTTCTATCGATCTCTCCCTCTCTCCCTTTCTATCGATCTCTCCCTCTCTCCCTTTCTATCGATCTCTCCCTCTCTCCCTTTCTATCGATCTCTCCCTCTCTCCCTTTCTATCTATCTCTCCCTCTCCCTTTCTATCTATCTCTCCCTCTCCCTTTCTATCGATCTCTCCCTCTCCCTTTTCCTTTCTATCTCTCCCTTTTCCTTTCTATCTCTCCCTTTTCCTTTCTATCTCTCCCTTTTCCTTTCTCTCTCCCTTTTCCTTTCTATCTCTCCCTTTTCCTTTCTATCTCTCCCTTTTCCTTTCTATCTCTCCCTTTTCCTTTCTCTCTCCCTTTTCCTTTCTATCTATCCCTCCCTCTCTCCCTCTCTCTTTATATCAATCTCTCCCTCTCTCCCTTTCCCTTTCTATCTCTCCCTTTCTATCAATATCTCCCTTTCTATCAATATCTCCCTTTCTATCAATCTCTCCCTTTCTATCAATCTCTCCCTTTCTATCAATCTCTCCCTTTCTATCAATCTCTCCCTTTCTATCAATCTCTCCCTTTCTATCAATCTCTCCCTTTCTATCTATCTCTCCCTCTCTCCCTCTCTCCCTCTACCTTTCTATCTATCTCTCCCTTTCTATCTATCTCTCCCTCTCTCCCACTAACTTTCTATCTATCTCCCTTTCTATCTCTCCCTCCCTCTCTCCCTCTCTCTTTATATCAATCTCTCCCTCTCTCCCTTTCCCTTTCTATCTCTCCCTTTCTATCAATATCTCCCTTTCTATCAATATCTCCCTTTCTATCAATATCTCCCTTTCTATCAATATCTCCCTTTCTATCAATCTCTCCCTTTCTATCAATCTCTACCTTTCTATCTATCTCTCCCTTTCTATCTATCTCTCCCTCTCTCCCACTAACTTTCTATCTATCTCCCTTTCTATCTCTCCCTCTCTCCCACTACCTTTATATCTATCTCCCTCTCTCCCTCTACCTTTCTATCTATCTCTCTCCCTCTCCCTTTCTATCTATCTCTCCCTCTCTCCCTCTCCCCTTCTATCTATCTCTACCTCTCTCCCTCTACCTTTCTATCTATCTCTCCCCCCTCCCTCTCTCCCTCTACCTTTCTATCCATCTTTCCCTTCTCCCACTCGTTCTTCATCTCCAGGTGACGTTCACCAAGAGGAAGTTTGGCCTGATGAAGAAGGCGTACGAGCTGAGCGTGCTGTGTGACTGTGAGATCGCCCTCATCATCTTCAACAGCACCAACAAGCTGTTCCAGTACGCCAGCACCGACATGGACAAGGTGCTGCTCAAGTACACCGAGTACAACGAGCCTCACGAGAGCAGGACCAACTCTGACATCGTGGAGGTGGGTCCCACACAGTTTATTTGCAGACTGATTCACGAACATGGTTTCCCAGGTCTAATAGCAGATTAGATATCTGATTATAAGTACATTGAATTAACAGTGGAATTCAGCTAGTCTGATGGTATTTTGTGACATTCGGTACTCAGGCCGTGTGTGTGTGTGTGTGTGTGTGTGTGTGTGTGTGTTGGGCTCGTGGCCCACGGCTCAGGGAGGCTAACGTGTGCAGGTCTGAGTCGGCCAGCCTGGAGTTACTTAACGATGTTAAGGAACAAGGTGTCCCCTCACAAACACACACACACGTCCAACATCCCCATTCAACCCTCTTCAGGGCCACCCAGCGGACCATGGTCCATGTGACAGAGGTTAGGGAGGTTTTAGGGATCAGAGCTCACAGGACAGGTGTGTTGGATTCCGGCTCTGGAACGTTGGCAGGAATCTGCGCCGGCTTGGAGGAGAGTTGGTGTGGTCTTATATAGGATCCTGTTAAAGAGGGGGAGAAGGAGAGAGAGAGAACAGAGAGATCAGTGAAAGATGTGCGTTCCCACACAGGCCATGAGCCTCCCATTGGGAGTAGTGGGAAAACCGAGCTTGGTAGAGTTTTGGTAGAGTGCAGAAGGGGGTGGGGATGTTAAATGTGTGGGAATGGGGACTTCTAGCACTGCAGAAAGCTGGGGGGGGGGATATGCAGCTCAGTTTTGGGACTATCCCATGTGTTCCATTGTACACCAGGCAAACTAAATCCACCAAGCACAGCTAAAATACTCCACAGAGTTTCACATTTGAGCCCGATCTGGAGGTTGTGTTGACGTGTCAGTGTTGTATAACGTGGTGTTTTGCCTGATAGCTGATGTTGTAACGTGGTGTGAAGGTGAGTCAGGTCTCCCTCTTCACCTGTCCTCCACGAGGCCACCTCATGGTTAGTCTGCCAGCCCCGACAGGAGCAGCATATCATTTACTGTTAATCTACTGTAATCTACCATAATCCCATCACACTCAATTACTGTAATCTCAATGTGCTCCTTCTAATCCCTCTCACTAAGCGTCAACTCTCCTCTCCCTTCATCTCTTCTCCCCATCCCTCCTCTCTTTCCTCCCCCTCCCTCTCTTCCTGGCTGACCTGGTCACCTATAGTCTATAGTCTATCTCCTGGGGACAAATAAATGAGGATGGATATTTCCCTCCTCTTTCTGTCTCAGTTCCCTTTCCTTCTCTCTCTCCTCTCTCACTTTCAAGCCACTCTATCGCTCCCTCACCCCTTCTCCTCCTTTCACCCTCTATGCCAAGCCACTCTATCGCTCCCTCACCCCATCTCCTTTCTCCCTCTATGCCAAGCCACTCTATCGCTCCCTCACCCCTTCTCCTCCTTTCTCCCTCTATGCCAAGCCACTCTATCGCTCCCTCACCCCTTCTCCTCCTTTCACCCTCTATGCCAAGCCACTCTATCGCTCCCTCACCCCTTCTCCTCCTTTCACCCTCTATGCCAAGCCACTCTATCGCTCCCTCACCCCTTCTCCTCCTTTCACCCTCTATGCCAAGCCACTCTATCGCTCCCTCACCCCTTCTCCTCCTTTCACCCTCTATGCCAAGCCACTCTATCGCTCCCTCACCCCTTCTCCTCCTTTCTCCCTCTATGCCAAGCCACTCTATCGCTCCCTCACCCCTTCTCCTCCTTTCACCCTCTATGCCAAGCCACTCTATCGCTCCCTCACCCCTTCTCCTCCTTTCTCCCTCTATGCCAAGCCACTCTATCGCTCCCTCACCCCTTCTCCTCCTTTCTCCCTCTATGCCAAGCCACTCTATCGCTCCCTCACCCCTTCTCCTTTCTCCCTCTATGCCAAGCCACTCTATCGCTCCCTCACCCCTTCTCCTCCTTTCACCCTCTATGCCAAGCCACTCTATCGCTCCCTCACCCCTTCTCCTTTCACCCTCTATGCCAAGCCACTCTATCGCTCCCTCACCCCTTCTCCTTTCATCCTCTATGCCAAGCCACTCTATCGCTCCCTCACCCCTTCTCCTCCTTTCTCCCTCTATGCCAAGCCACTCTATCGCTCCCTCACCCCTTCTCCTCCTTTCACCCTCTATGCCAAGCCACTCTATCGCTCCCTCACCCCTTCTCCTTTCTCCCTCTATGCCAAGCCACTCTATCGCTCCCTCACCCCTTCTCCTTTCACCCTCTATGCCAAGCCACTCTATCGCTCCCTCACCCCTTCTCCTCCTTTCACCCTCTATGCCAAGCCACTCTATCGCTCCCTCACCCCTTCTCCCCCTTTCACCCTCTATGCCAATTTATTCCCTTCCAGATTGTTTGTGTTCCGTCTACCTATCAGCCTCTCTCGATTTCCCCCCCTCTTCCTTGACCTTTTCTGTCCCTGTCCCTCCGTCTCTCGTGCGCCAGTGTGTTTGGTTAGTTCAGTCTTGGCAGGGCCAGTCATTCTAACTGGTTTCCAGCTCTCTTACCACAGAGTTGATAGAGTCACTGTGACTTCACGCACATGCATGCCAGTGCATTCCTGTGCTCTGTTTGTGTGTGTGTGTCTGTTGTTGGTGCGCTTAAATGTTTTCACCTGCAAATATGCTGCTGTCCACACGGCTCACACCACAGACACAGAGCGCGACAATCTAGAGACAGACGACCAAAGCGAAACAGAGATGACCCCGACTCAGTCTTTTTACTGGAGTGTGTCCTGTCCATAAATTGGTCGTGACTTTCAGTATACTATAACAACATACGGGTGTATTTCTCAGCATCTCACACAGCTCCTGTGCTTTGTGTTGGTAAAAAAAAACTCATGACCTAGCTGTGAAACCTTGTGAACCGTAGAACTATCTGCCTGACAGGAATGGAGCAGAATAGAGTCTCCTTTGTCCGGGTTTCTTTCCCTAATAATGAGGGGGAGGTGTGTGTGTGTGTGTGTGTGTGTGTGTGTGTTGGAGCTTGCTGGATTTGTTGCTCGTGGATCAGGATCATGGCTATAAATAACGGAGAACTTCTGCATTCCTCACCCCCTTTTCTACCAACCCTATTTCGCTTCATTCTGTGGTGTGTGTGTGTGTGTCGCAGATTGAAAACAGCTGAAGCTCTCAGCGAGGCTCGTCAAAAAGAACACACAAAACACACACACAGTCCCAGTGGTTACTCCAGCTCTCTTTGTGTAGTCAATTCCTTCCTGTTAAATGCCTGGAAACCAGCAGCAGGCTAAAAATAGACGACTGCCGCTAAGAATAGCCTCTCTGGGATGTGCGTATGAGTGTATGTGTGTATGTGTGTGTGTGTTGTATGTGTGTGTGTGTGTCTTGGCGGGCTGGCAGACATGAGGAGAAATAGAGGGGTCGTGTAACTTGGTCAAAAAAACTTTAGATTTCATCTCATTTTAACATTCTGTCATAAATAGCACATGTCCAACTTCATAAAAAAACAAGTTTTCCCATCTCAAGAGTTTATATAAAAAATGAGAATAACTACAGTAAGTACCTATTATGTTCCAAATAAAGTAACAGGGTTGACTGTAACAGGGTTGACTGTAACAGGGTTGACTGTAACAGGGTTGTCCGTAACAGGGTTGTCCGTAACAGGGTTGACTGTAACAGGGTTGTCCGTAACAGGGTTGTCCGTAACAGGGTTGACTGTAACAGGGTTGACTGTAACAGGGTTGACCGTAACAGGGTTGACCGTAACAGGGTTGACTGTAACAGGGTTGACTGTAACAGGGTTGACTGTAACAGGGTTGACTGTAACAGGGTTGACTGTAACAGGGTTGACTGTAACAGGGTTGACCGTAACAGGGTTGACTGTAACAGGGTTGACTGTAACAGGGTTGACTGTAACAGGGTTGACTGTAACAGGGTTGTCTGTAACAGGGTTGACTGTAACAGGGTTGACTGTAACAG
Organism: Oncorhynchus kisutch; assembly: GCF_002021735.2. Taxonomy (NCBI): domain Eukaryota; kingdom Metazoa; phylum Chordata; class Actinopteri; order Salmoniformes; family Salmonidae; genus Oncorhynchus; species Oncorhynchus kisutch. The sequence goes on along the minus strand of NC_034202.2, from coordinate 9,275,971 downwards.
GGTTGACTGTAACAGGGTTGACCGTAACAGGGTTGACTGTAACAGGGTTGACTGTAACAGGGTTGACTGTAACAGGGTTGACTGTAACAGGGTTGACTGTAACAGGGTTGACCGTAACAGGGTTGACTGTAACAGGGTTGACTGTAACAGGGTTGACTGTAACAGGGTTGACTGTAACAGGGTTGACTGTAACAGGGTTGACCGTAACAGGGTTGACTGTAACAGGGTTGACTGTAACAGGGTTGACTGTAACAGGGTTGACTGTAACAGGGTTGACTGTAACAGGGTTGACCGTAACAGGGTTGACTGTAACAGGGTTGACTGTAACAGGGTTGACTGTAACAGGGTTGACTGTAACAGGGTTGTCTGTAACAGGGTTGTCCGTAACAGGGTTGACTGTAACAGGGTTGACTGTAACAGGATTGACCGTAACAGGGTTGACCGTAACAGGGTTGACTGTTACAGGGTTGACTGTAACAGGGTTGACCGTAACAGGGTTGACCGTAACAGGGTTGACCGTAACAGGGTTGACTGTAACAGGGTTGACCGTAACAGGGTTGACCGTAACAGGGTTGACCGTAACAGGGTTGACCGTAACAGGGTTGACTGTAACAGGGTTGACCGTAACAGGGTTGACTGTAACAGGGTTGACCGTAACAGGGTTGACCGTAACAGGGTTGACTGTAACAGGGTTGACCGTAACAGTGTTGACTGTAACAGGGTTGACCGTAACAGGGTTGACCGTAACAGGGTTGACTGTAACAGGGTTGACCGTAACAGGGTTGACTGTAACAGGGTTGACCGTAACAGGGTTGACTGTAACAGGGTTGACCATTTCATCTTAAATCATGTTTGTTGTGTGCAATTGAATGGAAGCTTCACAATACATTTGAAAAAAATTAAATTGCCAAAGATGTTTTGCCTGTCTATCTATGAGTAAGAGGGTTGAAGTGTTTTCCAACGCAAAACAACAGAAAATTACAAAAAAAGAGTCAAACCAGCTCACCTGCTTTCTACATTATGATTTGACTATTTATTAGATGTTCAATGTTTCTTTAGATGTAAAAAATAAATTTAAAAAAAGGAATCTTTTCACCATATTAATACGAGAGTTCAGTTCACGTAAAAGGGTTGACCTTAAACTGAGGGGACAGACGCAAATGAATCACTCTGAAATAAAGGATCATCTTCATGAATAACTTTGTCAAAGCAACAAAATAACTAGGACTTTACAATGAAGGTGAAAACCAGTGCAGTCAAAAACTCGATTTCCCCGCGTCTTATATTCATCTCCACACTGTGAAGTTGGAATAATCCTGTGAAAATGACCATCTTTTATTGTAAGAGCTGTTTTGAAAAGACAATGTCAGCCTGTTTTGGTGGGATGGAGTTGTGGCCTGCCCGGTGACAGGCAGGTCGTTATCAATGAAACTCCACAATACGGTGCCGAGCATTTGATTTGGCTGCTGAGGGGCAAGGAGACCACCAGCTCGGCTAAAACCAGTGACAAATAAGTGCTATTTTCAAAATGAAAGTTAGATAAAAGCTATAAGTATTTGGTTTTAACATCATCACCTCTTAATTAAACATCATATTCAGAACTGCGCATTTCTGATTATTCCACCTTTAACTCTACCATCGGAGTTATACAACCATTCTTTGCATTCTTTGATCAGTGCACATCAATTGATCATGTCATTTCAGACACGTGAGGGTAGCCTATCACTTTGACATATAACTAGCTAGCTAGCTAAGCAAACAACATGTGTCATTTAGCTTCGTCAGAGATGAGGCTTTTGGAAAGCGCTTGACATCGGCAAGTCCTCGCCCTGGTAAAGTTGCCGGTCAGACTCCTGTCATCACCGCTATAGTCAGCAGCATACCACCCTGCATCCCACTGCTGGATTGCTCCTGAAGCTCAGCAGGGTTGGTCCTGGTCGCTCCCTAGATGGGAGACCAGATGCTGCTGGAAGTGGTGTTGGAGGGCCAGTAGGAGGCACTCTTTCCTCAGGTCAATTTTTTTTTTATCCCAATGCCCCAGGGCAGTGATTGGGGACATTGCCCTGTGTAGGGTGCCGTCTTTCAGATGGGACGTTAAACGGGTGTCCTGACTCTCTGTGGTCACTAAAGATCCCTTGGCACTTATCGTAAGAGTAGGGGTGTTAACCCCTGGTGCCATGGCTAAATTCCCAATCTGGCCCTCAAACCATCACGGTCACCTAATAATCCCCAGTTTACAATTGGCTCATTCATCCCCTTCCTCTCCCCTGTAACTATTCCCCAGGTCGTTGCTGTAAATGAGAATGTGTTCTCAGTCAATTTATCTGGTAAAATAAATGTAAAAATAGATGGCAGGCAAGTCAAACAATATTTACATATAGCCATCTAGTTTATCCCCTGAAAGTTGGCTTGTTAACTAGTTATTATTGACGTGATCTGTCATCAGCTAGCCAATAGTGAGAGATGTCATCAGGCCGCCCTCGCGTGTCTGAAATGACACGATCAGTTACTTGCCGATGATCGAGCAACGTTTCTTTCATGGAATGATGGGAAATGTGTAGTTCTGACTATGGCCTTTGAGAGGTGATGATATTACAAACAAACACATTTATTGAACAATCCCTTGAAAAACGGCGCGCAGCAGGCAAATTGAACCGCTCTGCCACAAACGCTCCTGACCTCTCTGCCACGAACAGTTCGTCTTCAGTTTTCCCCTCCCCAGACCACTCCCAGGCAGTCATAGCAAAATTCTTTTTTTTATAAATTGCTTTTTGACCATTTTTATATCAAGTAATCAGAGGAAGTTACTTCATTGTTACCCAGAAATTATTTTATATTGAGATAAAAAATACAAATTTGGACCTTTAAGTGGGTTAAAATCTTTGTGTGAGTGTGTTGAGTGTGACTGCATGTGTGTGCGAGTGCGGTCGAAATGTCCTCCTGTTGGGTTAGGAGAGGTGAGATGTTGTGAGAGTTGCACGTCATGTTCCCTGGCACACGAAGAGCTGCCTTGCACTCTGTGCCCTTGTAATTATGGCACATGCCATAATTGATATGGAAGTGGTTGGGAGACCAGACCACCCATAGGGGAGAAAGAACAACAGGGAGTAGATGGAAAAAAACAGAGAGAGAGAGAGAGAGAGATTGAGGTGCTGTAATGGTTTTGACTTGAGGTTGTTTTTTTTGTTAGCAATGCCAGGTAGGTTGTACCTACCAGAGAAAATACTTATTTCTCCTTTTTGTTTGACAGGGAATGAGTTTAGGGTGGGTTGAAATGGAGGTAGGGTGTTCAGTGATCTCTCTCTCGCTCTCTGTTCGCTCTGTTTTACTTCTCTCTCTCTCTCTCTATCTATCTATCTATCTATCTATCTATCTATCTATCTCTCTCTCTCTCTCTCTCTCTCTCTCTCTCTCTCTCTCTCTCTCTCTCTCTCTCTCTCTCTCTCTCTCTCTATCTCTCTCTCTCTCCTCTCTCCTTCTCTTTTCTCTCCCTCCTTCTCTTCTCTCTCAGCTGTCTCCCCCCCTGAGCACCTATAGTCAGCTGTGCACTCAACCACCTACCGCATTCACCTCTCACACATGCACATACACGCACCTCTCACACAAAGACGCACCTCTCTCACCACGCACACACGCTGCTCTCAAGGTTACACATTACGGGCCTGTGTGTGCCAGGGCTGTGTTGAGCCCTAGTATGGAGAGTCATGCGTTCTGAAATACAGAGTACGAGTTCTTCACTTTCTTCTCTTTTCATGTGTGTACTGTCATATCATTTTTGTCTGGCTGATGTGTTATTTCGTCAGTCATGGGCATAGTGTGTGATTGTGGGGAGGTGAGGCGAGAGAGGTATGGGGGAGTGAGTAACAGAAGGGAAGTGAGGGGTGGGGGCAGGGAATGGGCATGAGAGAGACGGAGAGAAGGGACAGTGGGGGTGAGAGGGACGGGGAGTGTGGGGGGTGGGGACTGGGGTCGAGGGGTGCTCTGGCTGCCATAGAGGCAAAAAATAGCCATCTACGGCCATCCCTCGGGCACAGAACTGTGATTGGCTGCAGCCGGGCTCAGTCACTCCCCCTCCCCGTGTTGGCCAGTGACAGGTGGGCATGACTGGGCAATACGGTGTTGAGCCACAAAATGTGTTTTGTGTGTGTGATAGGGCAGTGTTAGGCCGTAACGTGCTGAGATACGACGAAGTTGAGACAAATTGCACACACACACACACACACACACACACACACACACTGGGCAAAAGCATCCCAGCTCCATGAACATTATCAGCAGTGATAAGAGAGGCTTGCTCTTTCCATTACCCCCCCCCCTAATTTTCTTCTCTCATCTCTTCAAATCACTGTCTACCACCCCTCCTCTTTCAGCCTCTCTCTCTCTCTCTGTTTCCTGTACTTTTTTCCTCTCACTTTGTCTCCTCTCCCTCTCTTCTCCAATCACACTGTAGTTCAATGAGACTATTTATCTAGCATGTGTTATAGCGCCTCTTGGTGGCAGTCAAGGGGGCTGCAACACTTCAGAGCTCTAGAGTAGCTGTTGTGGTTTAATCACTGACTCTCTTTTTTTGTAACAGTGGCATTAATAGACTCTCAAGCCATTTGCAGAGTATCATTAACATTTGTTCTCTCTCTCTCTCTCTCGTACTCTCTCTCTCACTCTCTATGTCTCTCTCTCTTTCAGACTCTACGAAAGAAGGGTCTAAATGGCTTTGACAGTCCCGACATCGAGGCAGACGACTCTGCTGGTCAGAGCCCCGAGTCAGAGGATAAATACCGCAAGATCAACGACGATATCGACCTCATGATCAGCAGACAGAGACTCTGTGTAAGTGCTAACTAGAATTGTGTGTGTGTGTGTCCACTCCTACCACTTCTCCATTTGCCTTGCTAACCCTGTCGTCTCTTTGTCTCTGTCCAGCAGGCTCTCCCCCCCTCTAACTACGACATGGTTGGCTCCATCCAGGGCCAAAATAACAGCGGACTACTCTACTCTCAACCTGGGGTGGGGGGTTCCTTAGGAAACCACAATCTGCCGCCCCTCTCACACACACACCCCGGGCTGCAGAGGAACAGCATGTCGCCTGGACCCCAACACACACACCGACCTCCCAGCGCTGGAAACGCAGGAGGGATGATGGTCTCGGAGCTGTCTAACGGCGTCTCTAACACTGGTGAGTTAACTATCGCGATGCACCCACATTTTTCATAGTGTGATGGTTTATGCAACTTGGGTAAAACAAGAAAAACTGACACTATTCTCCTCTGTCCGTCTCCTAGGTAATGGTAGCTATGGTAACCACCGTCACTCTCCGGGGCTGCTGTCTCCGGGATGTGTGGCCAAAGGCATGCAGGCCAAGACTCCGCCCCTGATGACCTCCATGACCCTGAGTGGTAACCGCAAGCCAGACCTCCGCACGCTGCTGCCCCCTGGCAACAAAAACAACATGCCCTCAGTTGTGAGTGATCTCCTCTTTCTCCATCTCTCTCTCTCTCGCTCTCTCTTTCTCCATCTCTCTCTCTCTCTTTCTCCATCTCTCTCTCTCTCTCCCTCTCTCTCTCTTTCTCCATCTCTCTCTCTCTTTCGTCCCCCCCCCCCCCAGACAGATGTCAAAACACTTACCTGACCCCTCTTGAACAGCTCCTCACACTCTAGCCCACACCTTACACTCAAACACTAATATGAGTTGTATTGCTTTTCAACGCTGCCAGTGTGAGGATTTTGACATGATGCTGGTAAGTGGTGTGACATCACACTAATGGACAAGATGTAGAAAGTTACACTGAATATGTGTTTGTATGTCTAGAAGGAAATGGAGATCCACATCAGTGTGTTACTGTTTGTTTGTTGTTTTCTTCCAGAACCAGAGAATAAATCACTCCCAGTCTGCCCAGTCTTTGGCTACTCCTGTGGTCTCCATAGCAACACCTACTCTGCCCGGGCAGGGTATGGGAGGGTACCCCTCTGCCCTCTCCACCTCCTATGGCACAGGTATGCAATCCTCTTCTTCTCTCTTCCTCCTCCTCTTCCTCCTCTCAAAATCACTGCACCGCATTAGGAATAGGAAGGCATTAGGAATAGGAAGGCATTGTGAATAGGAAGGCATTAGGAATAGGAAGGCATTGAGAATAGGAAGGCATTATGAATAGGAAGGCATTAGGAATAGGAAGGCATTGAGAATAGGAAGGCATTAGGAATAGGAAGGCATTGTGAATAGGAAGGCATTAGGAATAGGAAGGCATTAGGAATAGGAAGGCATTAGGAATAGGAAGGCATTAGGAATAGGAAGGCATTAGGAATAGGAAGGCATTAGGAATAGGAAGGCATTAGGAATAGGAAGGCATTGGGAATAGGAAGGCATTGGGAATAGGAAGGCTTTAGGAATAGGAAGGCATTAGGAATAGGAAGGCATTAGGAATAGGAAGGCATTAGGAATAGGAAGGCATTGGGAATAGGAAGGCATTAGGAATAGGAAGGCATTGGGAATAGGAAGGCATTAGGAATAGGAAGGCATTAGGAATAGGAAGGCATTAGGAATAGGAAGGCATTAGGAATAGGAAGGCATTTTCGATTTGCCCACAAGGTTTGCAACCTTTCTCCCCACTCCCCCTGTGTAGAGTACTCTCTGGGTGACCTGAGCTCTCTGTCAGGCTTCGGAGGGAACGGCTCTGGATCAGTTCACCTGGGATCAGTAACAGGCTGGCAGCAACAACAGCTACAGAACATGCAGCACTCAGCACTAGGACACATGGGGTGAGTGTGTGTGTTTGTGTCTGTTTGTCTCTGTGTGTCTTTTCCTCTGAGTGTGCTGGTGCTTGGGTAGTTCCTCTCCCTCTTTCTAACCACTATCGCTCCTCTCCTCCACCAGAAACCTTTGTCAGAACTCCAACCTCAACCTCCAGAATGTCCATCAGAACCTTCACATCAAGTCAGAGCCCGCCTCCCCGCCCAGAGATCGAGGCATCGGATTTGTCAGCGGAGGGATGGGGGCCGTGCCCCAGGGCTACCTAACAAATCAAGGCCCAGCCGAGGCAGGGCGGTCTCCTGGCGACAGCCTATCCAGCTGTGGGAGCTCATACGACGGCAGCGACCGCGAGGATCACCGCGGAAACGACAACTTCCTGCTGCGCCCGATGTCCAATCAGGATGAACGCCACAGCCCGTCCGTCAAACGCATGCGCCTATCAGAAGGCTGGGCTACATGATAAGGCCCGCCCCTGATGATTCACCGAGGTGGGGGGGCTTGTGTAGAGTTACCTTTAGTGTTTCCCTGACTATTATTAATCCTGTGTCCAAAACAGCACCCTGTTCCCTACATAGTGCTCTTGCCAAAAAGTAGTGCACTTTATAGAGAATAGGGTGTGATTTCAGATTTGGCCTATATTCTTCTTGTGCAGAGTGAGAGTGTTACACTATAACAGGGACATTATATACAGGAGTGTGTGTGTGTGTGTGTGTGTGGGGGGGGTTATAATAGAGACATAAACTGTGTCTCAAATGGTGCTCTATTGCCCATGTAGTGCGCTACCTTTGGCCAAAAGTAGTGCCACCGCATGGGACATAGGGACTTACTTGAGACGGCAGTGACATGCAAGGAGTGAGGGTTGATATGGAGTGGGGGGAGTCTGTGTGGGAGGGTGGGGGGGTTGCAATTTCTTGCGTTGTGTGTTTGTGAGGGAGGGAATAAGTCAATGAATATGTACACTATGTAAACTAACTAAGAAAAGGTTGAAGATGTCTGGTACTCTGTATGGCCAAGCTACTGGTGAGTTCAGTAATATACTAGGAGACACAAGGACAGGCACTGAGGAGTGGACACGTCACGGTGGATTTGTGTGCGTGTGGATGAGTGTCTACGTGTGTGAGTGTGTGCACACTGGTGTGTGTGTGTGTGTGTGTGTGCCATGTACTACCTAGGCCCAGTCTGCAGCTGGCTGACTAGCAGACAGACAGTGTTCACTACAACTCGTGCATGTTGCAGGTTCAACGTATTCATGTATATAACGAGGGAGGAGAGGCAGAGAAAGAGAGAGAACGGGACAGAGTGACAAAGGCAGGAAGAAAGAGAGAGATGGAGTGAGGGGGGGGGGGGACAGATGGAAGTGAAAGAGAGACAGAAAAGAAGAGAGCGACAGAGGGAGAAAGAGACAGCGAGAGGAGAGGGATAGGGGGAGAGAGGAAGAGAGACAGGGAGGAAGCCATTATGCAACAGGTTGCACAGAGCTGGAACAAAAAGAATAAGAAGTCATTCTAATATTCAAATTCTACGGCTGGAACCCGGGACAACTAGAATATCTCACTTGAAGTGAAGAAGCGTAGGAATCATAGTTCAATTCAGTCAAAATACTTTTTAAGAGCCATATGCTGGCCAATATAATCTGGATCGTATACAGTACGGTGTTACTCATCCAGATATACAATACAGTTTGCATTGTATAAGAAATGCTTCGTTTAGTCAATTGAGATTGAGCCAGTGTGTGTGTGTGCGCGTGTGTGTGTGTGTGTGAGAGAGAGAGAGTGTGTGAGATAGCCTTGCCTGTTTTAGCAGCCGGCGAGGCAAAGCCACGGGGAGGAAGGGGTGTGTGTGTGTGTGTGCGTGGGCGTGTGCGTGTGTGTGTGAGAGAGAGAGAGTGTGTGAGATAGCCTTGCCTGTTTTAGCAGCCGGCGAGGCAAAGCCACGGGGAGGAAGGGGTGTGTGTGTGCGTGGGCGTGTGCGTGTGTGTGTGTGAGAGAGAGAGAGTGTGTGAGATAGCCTTGCCTGTTTTAGCAGCCGGCGAGGCAAAGCCACGGGGAGGAAGGGGTGTGAGTTTAGACAGACAGAACTCCTAAAGCCATATTATAAGATGCTTTGCTGCACATACCAGTGGTTTCCTCTTTATAGTCTCCTGTTTTTTTAAAAGTATATTCCTTACCTAATTCTATAAAATAATTGTACGAATATTTTTTAAAACGTCTGTGACATTACGGATGCCTATAGTTCTATTTAAAAAATAATGACAACATTGTTCAAATCTAGATCAAACCTTGTTTTTCTTCACAGCGGGGGTTATTATGTAGCTGTGTGTAGGTGGACATATTTTCTATCCATCTCGAACATTCAGGGAAATGTTTAGTTAAACCTTCTCAACCTGCCAACGATGTTATGTTAGCCTGATAACACATTCTTTAGGAAGGGTTGCTTCGACACCCAGATCAATCCCTTGGACTAAAAACGCTAAATGGAGAATCTCCATTAAAGGTGTGTGTTAATCCAGGCCTCAATCGGCGTCTGGAAGATCTAATCTAAGGCTGCAGAGTCCGTGTATCGACAGAGAAATGGCTGAACTGCTGCCTCTCCTCCTGTCAGATATTATCACAAAAAACACATAGGAAAGCCACCTAGAAGCATAACTTCACCTAGAAGCATAACTTCACCTAGAAGCATAACTTCTGACTTTGAAAGTCACATTTGTTCCATTTTGCCAGGTTGCAATACAATACGATACTGACTGATGTCAGTAGACTACAAGAGGGCGGAGCCCCACAATGGGTTATAGACTAACCGACAGCCTGATGCTATCCCCTTCACCTAACTCATCAGAGCTACTGTTTTCCTTTTCTTTGTCTTCGATATTAGAATGATTTGCCTGTACTGCTCAAATCTGTCATTGTACCTCAAATGTACCCCACACATTTTCATAGCATGTTGGTTTCGAGTGGGATTCTGAGAATGTTGTGTAAATTCTATTAAATGAACAATAGGTCTACTCCATGCAAAACCCACTTTTTAACCATAGAATGTTAATGCTTTGTGAAAGAATTAGGACTTTACATCTCAATAATGTCCTTCTGTATCTATGTTAGGGTCCTCGGATGATCTGGCTATAATGCTCTATGTTGGATTCTGTTCTTTTAAATTGACTTTATACAACTGCATGGCCTTGGGTAGTGCACTCAGGGAGTGTGTGTCGTTAAGGCCTCCTAATCCAGACATGGACGTCTTTCTGAGGGGAAGGTTTGGGCGCGACAAGGCTCCAAGCGGCAGAAGCAGGCCTTTGTCGCCACTTGAAGACAACATGTTTCTCACTAAAGGAAGGGAGCAAATGTCTGTACTTCTTAGCCGACAGAAGTAAACATGTATTTTCCCGCACGGGCGATGAATTAAATGGTATTTTGCAGTCAAACTCAGTAAATATACAGGCTCTTTACTTTTAAACACGTCTCTGTGTGGTTTGTGTGACTCCTGTTTCTGTTCCTCCGCTTTGGCCACATTCTCCTCTCTGTTTCTCTCCTCCCTCTCTCTCTCTCTCTCTCTGTCTCTCTCTGTCTCTCTGTCTCTGTCTCTCTGTCTCTGACTCTCTGTCTCTCTCTGTCTCTCTGTGTCTCTGTCTCTGTTTCTGTCTCTCTCTGTCTCTCTCTCCGTCTCTCTCTCTCTCTGTGTCTCTGTCTCTCTCTCTCTGTCTCTCTGTCCATCTCTCTCTCTCTCTCTCTCTGTCTCTCTGTCTCTGTCTCTCTCTCTCTCTGTCTCTGTCTCTCTCTCTCTCTCTCTCTCTCTCTCTGTTTAGTTACTTATCCATTTGACTTGTGGTGAAAGGTAAAACTAAGGTCAATAACTATTTCTAATACTTTATCACTGGGTACACAAAGGTGTTTCATAAACTTGTCCTGTCAAGTGAAACTGGTTCTAGAGAAGGACCAAATAAAGACATATAAACATATAAACTGGTTCTAGAGAAGGACCAAACTTTAAGTCAAGTCTTTTAGACATATAAATACACTGGAAGACTAAATTATATAGGGTCAGAGGAGGCTGGTGGGAGGAGTTATAGGAGGACAGGCTCATTGTAATGGCTGGAGTGGCTTGAATGGAACAGAGTCCATACTGTTTTAGCCTAAATGATATAGGGTCAGAGGAGGCTGGTGGGAGGAGTTATAGGAGGACAGGCTCATTGTAATGGCTGGAGTGGCTTGAATGGAACAGAGTCCATATGTTTGATGCCGTTCCATTGATTCCATTCCAGCCACTACAATGAGCCTGCCCTCCTATAGCTCCTCCCACCAGCCTCCTTTGGTAAAACAATCTATAAACCAAACTGAAGAGTTTGTCGTGTGTGACAATCTGGCCTGTCTGGTTCCTGGTAGACACTGAGTGTACAAAATATAGCTTTTTCCGTGATATAGACTGACCAGGTGAATACAGGTGATTCCTTATTGATGTCACTTGTTCAATCCACTTCAGAGCCTCCATCCATCTCTACCAGGGACACAGGTTAGTGGACTCTGACTATGAGCCTTTTTTCAAACGCCTGACCCTGTTCAGATGACAGACACAGCAGAGCAGCATCACTCTGATCGTAACACAGTCAAAGACTGGACACACTGTCAGAGCTGATCTATTTCCCTGTGTAGGGAAAGTGGAGATACTTGGAGACCAGAGATAATGGGGAAGACAGACATGTAGACATGTAGCAGTGGACAGGGTAAGAGTTGGTGAGTTCAGTGCCATCACTGTGACAGAGAATGTGTCAGGGGTCTTGGCCTGGGCATCCCATAGTTCTGTCAGCAGACAGCAACTCAGACAGTCTGACCTGGCGATGACCGGTAGCCTTTATGAAGCTGTAGAGGGACGTCCTATGCTCTGCTACAGACCGGAGGACAAATAGAAAGGACAGGAGGAGTGGGCCTGGCTGCTAACAGACGGGGATGAGCGTGTTGGCTCCAAAAAACAACCACACACACACACGCGCGTCCTGCAGAGCCCGAGTGTGTGCCGTCTATGGAGAGAGAGAGAGAGAGAGAGACAGAGAGAGAGACAGAGAGACAGAGAGAGAGAGAGAGAGAGAGACAGAGAGAGACAGAGAGAGAGAGAGAGAACCCAGCGAGGAAACAGTCATTCCTCATGCAGGTACAGTACAGATATGTTGTTAATCACACCGATGGAATCATGCCCCAGTTCCACTTTGTAACGATCTGGTTCAAAGCCGGAAGATACATTTCCTTTTTATTTATTTTTTGCAAAGAAAGTGATTTGTCTCATCTCAATGTACTTGACGTCATTTTGAAATGACAGACTTTTACAGATAGGGCTATTTTTGACATTGATAACATTTCCCGACATTTTTTGTCTCTTTACTCTCAACAGCTGATGTGACTCTGGACCGTCATACAGTTCACTGTAGTTTGATGTTGCCTGACGATGGGAGGACAGTGAAACCAGGAGATGAGACGAGTGTCCCTGATAATCCACAGAGATTTCATGAGATTCAGGGGGTGTCCTGACGACACCTCTGGCAGGTGGAGGTGAACAAACTCCGGTTGTAGGGGTGGCCAGAGAGTCTGCTCAAAGGAAAGATATTGAAACGTACTCTCCAGAGAAGGTTTACTTACTGGTGTCTAAAATGTTTTGTTTTTTCAGCATGCCCTTATACCTCAGAGTATTGGGTGTATGTGGAGGTTGAGGAGAGGTGGGTCTCCTTTTACAAGTCCAGGGCTCTACATCTACACTTTCACTGACTTCTCTGAGAGAGAGAGAGAAGATCTACCCCCTGGTTGAAGTGAATGGAGAAGGCTTTGGGATCCAGGAGCTGAGATAAAGCCCGGGATGGGCGCTGGGGAGGGCAGAAATGATCTGGCAACTGGAGGGCTACTGGGTTCACATCCCCAAGACATCTCCCTACTGTTGGGCAAGGCCCTTAACCCCACAACATGCTTCCCATCCAGTGGAGATGCACTACAGCTTGACCCATAGAAGACACGTTTCTGTTGTTCGCTGTGACATGTGGACAAATACAGTTGTGTTGTCATTATTCTAAAATATTAAGGTACAAATGGACCCACATTCGGGGACAGGAAGCTCAACCTGGGGATGCTTTCTACTTGGTAAACCTGTAGAAGACACGTTTCTCTTGTTCGCTGTGACATGTGGACAAATACAGTTGTGTTGTCATTATTCTAAAATATTAAGGTACAAATGGACCCACATTCGGGGACAGGAAGCTCAACCTGGGGATGCTTTCTACTTGGTAAACCTGTAGAAGACACGTTTCTCTTGTTCGCTGTGACATGTGGACAAATACAGTTGTGTTGTCATTATTCTAAAATATTAAGGTACAAATGGACCCACATTCGGGGACAGGAAGCTCAACCTGGGGATGCTTTCTACTTGGTAAACCTGTGTGCTCTCTCCAGCCAATCACCATCATCAATACAGAAATGAAGTGCCACGGAAACATTTAAACCAGCAGCAGGACAGTGGAAATCGGTGGTCTTAAACCTTTGAAATTTGAATTGAACATAATTCATTCATTTAATAAAACATCTGGATGTAAAGTATTGGTACTGGATCTGAGTTTCACTCCAATGTCAGACCTGTCAGAGGAAACTGTTGCCCAATCCCATATCAGCGTAGGGGATGGTTCTCACTCTGACCAGCAGATGGAGACAAAACCCTAAGAACGGCACACGACTTCAGACCTTGAACATGAGTACATCCTAAGACTGATCGTCATTGACGGATACACTAGCTTGTGTGACTGCTGTAGTGCAATACAAGGTCAGATCACCTATTTGGCAGGAGAGGGAAAAAGATTATTCACATGGGGTCATTTAGTAACTCTACCTCCCCCTCTCTCTTCTCCCTCCATCTCTCTCCCTTGCCTCCCCCTCTCCGAGTGAAGCGTTGGCACCAATGAACCCATTGATGAACAGGCACAAGCCCCTCCAGCCAAGTCAAACAGCCTCCCGGTGCTTTAATCATGGCCTAAAAAGCCAACAACTTGGCCCACACTCTAACCCGATCGCACCTTGCCGCTACGTCCTCCCCCGCATCCCAACACTCCTACCCCCTAACCCACCCATCCCACCACCACCCCTACCCCCTATCCCCTGCACAGATGCTGCATTCAGAACCAAGTTCTGCTTCGCATAAGCACAACTCCCACTGGTTTCTCTGTGTCGTGTCCGTACGTACACTCAGCGTTCTGGGACAGGAAAACAGTTATCCAGACACTGTCCATCACACACATACAACCCAGCTGAACTTCCTCCATTTGGTCCCCGATGGGCAAAACATCTTATCTCCTCTTCATGGGACCATTCTGGCCTTATTGGTATGATGTCATCAAAAAATATGCATGCAGCCAGCTCTGTGTTTTCCCATAGGCTAGCCTACACTATTCGAAATGTTTTTGCTATCGATATTAAATGGTTATTTGGCTGCCCCCACAGAGGAACACTTTCTATAACCATTTGTGGTTGCAGGTTGGACCCTTTCGGGTTCCAGGTAGAACCCTTTGAGAGAACTCCACTTTTCACGAGTGCCTCGTTATGTGAATTCAAAGGATTCTAATCTGGAACCAAAAAGGGTCGTTTTAGCCGAATGAACTCTTTCGGGAACCCTTTTTTTCCCGAAGAGTGTACTGAATACGAGCTTTATCCTGGGAAACGAGTGCTATTATATATGTGGCCTATTTTGTTAACATTGATTATTATAATGAGGTTATACATCCATTTCAATCATCAGGAGATTATTGTGATGGCTAAACCACAACTTCAGGTTAGTCAATTATAGCTACTGATTGTAGCGGTCAAGCAGCCGAGGTGAGATACTGCGCAGCATCACTGCGGTGCAGCGAACCAGAGAAAGAGAAGAGGTGGTAGCGCTCAACCTCAGGATCCCTTTGGTTTTTGTCTGTCTGCCTATTTATCTGCGCAACAAAACTCGCATCTCCGGGTAAACTGATTGACAGACAGCTTGTGAGGAGGAGTCGCCAACATCATCAGCATCATCATCATTATCATCACAGCGGCCTCTGCAGCGAAGGCGGAGGAGAGGAGACGAGAGAAAGAAGATAAGTTTTCTGCCCTTTGTTTTGGTTTTGACCGCGGGGGAAAGCAGTAACTCGGAGATGCACCTGCTATTGTCCCTCGCGGTGCTGTGCCTCGGTGCGGCTGTGCCTCCGCAGGTGAACGGTGAGTGCATGGGGATACTGGCGAATGTAAACAAACAACGGTGTCGTCATCCCTATTAAATGAAGGGGTGAATGTTAGTGCGTAGTTTTCTTATTAAGGAGTGAGGTGCGGCCGCAGATGCCGTTGATACTTTGGGGGAACTCGCGGAGGATATTCTCTAGAATAAATAACTGCGTGTATCTTAATACGCTCGTGTTGTTGTTTTTTGTTGTTGTTGTGTTGTTGATGTGATGTAACTTAGCCTATCAAAGCCATATCTGAACTTAGTTGTTCAGAGAATTTCAAGTGGAAATTCTGCATGAAGATGTGTGTGTGTGATATGTAAATACAGTGTGTGATGCCTGTCCCCTTGGGGCTCTGTGTCTCTCTCATTGGGGTGTTGCTAAGAAGATCTGACAGCTACTCTCTCTCTCTGTCTCTGTCTCTCTCTCTCACTCTCTCTCTCTCTCTCTCTCTCTCTCTCTCTCTCTCTCTCTCTCTCTCTCTCTCTCTCTCAGGGGATGAATGTGAACCTGTGTCATGTGAGGGTGATGCAGACTGTTTCACCCCCCAGTCAGAGGAGGCGCTACTCTTATGTAAGCACAGGAGGACTTTGGGATCAATAATTCAAGTAATCAACTGTGTCAGCGCATGATTAGGGAACACATTATCACCACAACAAATTGATCTCTTTCTTTCTACAGCCACGCCAGACTGGGAGGAGCTGATTACAGCAGGTAAGAGAAGCCTGATCCCAAATAGCCTCTAGCCCCCATGTCCCCTCACAGATCTCAAATGATTGGATAGGTGTAATCAATTCACTCCGTTTATGATTGATGGCCTGTTTGATCCTATGACACCTACATGAAGTGCACAGACATCACTAAGCTTTATATTAATGCAACACAGCTACTGACAGTGACCACTGTGTGTGTGTGTGTGTGTGTGTGTGTGTGTGTGTGTGTGTGTGTGTGTGTGTGTGTGTGTGTGTGTGTGTGTGTGTGTGTGTGTGTGTGTGTGTGTGTGTGTGTGTGTGTGTGTGTGTTAGTGTGTGTGTGTGTGTGTGTGTGTGTGTGTGTGTGTGTGTGTGTGGTGTTTTAGATAATCCCTCATTAGTTCATACTAGCTGCTGTAGTAACACCATAATGAGGGCAGGCTTTATTTTGTGATGTGCCTGTCATAGCTAATCACACACATACACACACACGTACGTGTCCATGGATGTGTGAGCGTAGCCTGCTAACCTGATGGTGAGCCTCCCATAAGGCTAGCAGGGTAATATTAGCAGGTTTAATATAACTAATCTGACCTATATCCCTGTGCTTATCTTGGGACAGACAGTGAATATAAATAAATATGTTGTATTGTCATATACACCAGATAGGTGCAGTGAAATGTGTTGTTTTACAGGGTCAGCCATAGTAGTAGTTTGCGCTCCTGTAGCAAATTAGGGTTAAGTGCTTTGCTCAAGGGCACATCGGCAGTTTTGTTTTTGTTTTTACCTTCTCGTCTCGTGTGTTCGAACCAGCAACCTTTCGGTTACTGGCCCAACACTCTATGTTGTCTTTTACTTGTGCTTAGTGTAGAAAACCAATTGATCCCAATAGGTTTTTGTGTCCAGGTCTGTGCCAGCCCAATCCATGCCACCATGGGGGTGTGTGTGAGACCACTAATGCCCAACGAGGTGATGCCTTCCTGGGGTACCACTGTCACTGCTCCCCTGGCTACTCTGGAGCCCACTGCCAACACAGTAAGACACATACGCACCCACACACACACATACACACACACAGGCACACACACACACTAACCCGGGGGGACAGCTTGTCTAACGACTGAGAGGGTCTCAGGCCTCCCGGCTGGAGGGAGTGGCTTAATCCGACCATTCTTAATGAGGTCACTCAGTGGGAGTTATGCTGATGAAGTCATACACACATCCTCACGCTTTCATGGGTGTGATGAGTTATGACAGCTTACACGTGGTGAACACGCACACACACACACACACACACACACACACACACACACACACACACACACACACACACACACACACACACACACACACACACACACACACACACACACACACTCAACAATGTAGTACCACCCACATGAACAAATACTGGAGTTTACTATAGAATTCTGCAGTAATTAATATAGAATTCTGTAGTAAACTGTCATGTACTGTAGAATACTATACTAAACACTGTAATACCCCTCAATTATATGTAGTGCTTATTATAGAATGTTGCAGTATAGTGAGGAATACTACTGTTAATACTACAGTATTATCCACTTTAGTAAATACTATTGTAATGTCCGCATAAACACTACAGTCCCGGAAAAACACTACAGTTTTTTAACTGTATTTAATTTGCACATGCCTTGCCCATTCCCCTCCCCCATATCCCAATTTGTGCTACCCATAAGTGAGAAACCTACATGCCAAGTATAGACCATATTATGTTCCCTACAGGCTATAGAAATGAGCAGAAACTATGAACTCTCTGGTCAGACCCTGGTCCATCCTTCCTTCCTTCCTTCCTTCCTTCCTTCCTTCCTTCCTTCCTACATACTGTACAGGTTATGGAAAATGTGCTCTTTTAGTATTTTTCCAGTAGGTTTTCACAAGGAGGAAATGCCAAAGATAACGAAACAAAAACACTAAAGTCAATATTTTAGTTATGTCTGAAAAAAACACAAGTGAATACTACAGCCATCTACCGTCTGCAAAAACACTACATTAAATACTAAAGTACACTACAATCCGCAAAAACACTACATTTATTACTATAGGTGACCAATCATTTCGATTCGGTCTCGTGTAGCAACATTTTAAATAGTGTTTTTTACATTGGATAGAGACCTAGAAAATGGTACATATTACACTACAGTTGAGGAACAATGGGAAAGTAATTCTGCTTTGAAAGTTAATAACCCCACTTTGGAGAAAATGCCCCTTGAATGTTTTGGTACACCTACTGGAGAGGTTTTCTTTGTCTACACCCAATTCAGCATCGTTCACGCCCTCTTAAGCCTTAGCCCCACCCATCTCTTTAAGGATTCACATGTGAGGCCATGTGCTAAACAGAGTGAGTACGCTAGTGTACTAAACAACCAAAGGTTTCAAGACTAAAGTCTGGTTTATACCATGTCTATCGACATGTCTGTAGACTGTTGTCGCTGTGACATCATGAAAATTCTATTGTCGTCCGACATCAAACTTGTCATTGTCGTTATGAACACAAAAACGACAGGCTGCATGACATCAGCAGACGGGTGGTCCAAAATAGCATAACTAGTGTATTTTAACACCAATAAACCCATCAGTTTAAAAAATAAATTCAGTATATGTCAATTTAGCAAACCAGGCAACTACAATGTTTTGGTTTGTTTCTAGTTTGTTAGCTAGCTAGCTAAAGTTAAGGCACTATATACTACAGTTTTCTTTTGCTACAGTATTTATACTATAGCTAACTGTTAATACTACAGTATACTAATGTGAATACTACAGTAAAGTCTGAAAAACACTACAGTGAATACTATACTATAGTATACTATAGCTTTTTTTATTTGGGCAATACCAACAATGATATCTACTCTGTATGTGTGCACAGTGAGGTCATATACTCTTGTAGTTCTCCAGGGGGTCTTGTATATAAATACTAGGTGTTGTTCTTGGTGACAGACCCAAACAGACAGTGTAAAATTAGGTCAACTGATAAGATTAGTCTCAAGCGCCAAGTTAGGATCATATAATTGTACATGTGATAAATGTTCCACATTTCGAGGAATTTCCCTCTCAGAATTGATTAAATCACCCACGGAAGCCTTCTGTACTAAATTATAGCGAGTCATACCCATAGAGATCCTATGAAATTACTAGAGTAGGTATGTCATTAAACCTCAAAGTTCCAGAATGGGGTGAAAATGGCAGCCATATTGGTCAGGGAGAATTCCAAACCATTCAAATTGGAATGAATGGCAGTAGAAGCATAATCCTGATTTTACTTATGCAGGAAAATAAAAGTAAGGCATATGATATATCACAAATTGTGTAATAGAAGTATTGTTAACCTAAAATATTGTCATATCATTATAAATACAGTTTATATAAGTTTTATACAAATTGTCTGTATAAATAGCCTCTAAAATATATTTAAACAGACCCTAAATGTCTCAATTTTTGTTTTCTTGGAAAGCTGTGAGTGCAATTATATGTTACAATATCAGTACTTGTTGCATTTACAACTTGTCTAAATCCTATCATCAACTGATTTCAGACAATGTATGGCTGTGGATTAATTGTTTGAATGGAATGTTGGCATATTGGCAGTTAATTTGAAACATTTCTGTAATCATTCCTCTAAAATTGCCTGGCTAGCAAGCAAACAAACATACAGTGCAGACAAATTCTTCAAATATATATTTTTTACACAATATCTTATCACATCACTGTTGACCAACTTTTTGACCAAAATGGCTGACCTGCAGAGCTTCCAACTCTCACGCATTGGCCGTGAGACACATGCATTATTAGGCCTTCTTCTCATGCTCACTCCACAACTCTTACAGTGCATTCGGAAAGTATTCAGACCCCTTGACTTTTTCCCATTTTGTTACGTTACAGCCTTAATCTAAAATTGATTCAATAAAAACTTTTCTTCCTCAATCTACACACAATACCCCATAATGACAAAGCGAAAACAGGTTTTTAGAAATATTGTGCAAATTTATAGAAATAAAAAACAAAAAGTCCTTTAAGTCAAGGGGTCTGAATACTTTCCGAATGCACTGTATATCTCACTCCGTGAAAAGCACTCTATTTGTTTATGTAATTAGTCCAGTGCTTTAACGTTTAAATTGAATTCATCGCTTCTGCGCTTGCAATTTAACATCACTAACAGAACCTCTACCATTGTCCAGTTTTACCACAGCCCTGTGAACCGCGGCACATTGAAGCATACGATTGGTTTATTTATGGAAGGGATCGAGGGAATTGGACGCGCATTTTAAAGAAACGTCCCTCATAATTAGGAGGGGAGCCGAGTAGAGAAAGAACGTTCTCCGCTGAGTTTATAAAACTGTAAAAAGAGCAGCATGGAGGGGCTGTTTTAAATACAATGTTGAAAAAACAAAATGGTTGCTGTTACTCCCGTCCCTATTGCTGAATGCAACCTTTTGACACCACGTACTGAGGTCAATAATCCATACTTGCCTTAGGCTTCTCCTTTGGTGATTGGCGTTTAGGCTGCGGCAACGAAAAAGCAGCATACAG
This sequence comes from Oncorhynchus kisutch, assembly GCF_002021735.2. Lineage (NCBI taxonomy): Eukaryota > Metazoa > Chordata > Actinopteri > Salmoniformes > Salmonidae > Oncorhynchus > Oncorhynchus kisutch. The sequence goes on along the minus strand of NC_034202.2, from coordinate 9,255,762 downwards.
ACCTAAAGTATGTTTTAGCGGCAGAGTTTGGTAGGGGAACCTGAAACTCTGAAAATAACAGACTGTGAACTCAAAAGTGTACGTTTGATTGTAGAGGGGAACAATAAATGTACAAATAATAATAATACAATAAGAAGAAGAACTGTGCCTGTCAGCAAGAACACCACTGTTATTCCCCAAACGTATTGTATTATTCCTCTTCTTCCCAAGAACACCACTGTTATTCCCCAAACGTATTGTATTATTCCTCTTCTTCCCAAGAACACCACTGTTATTCCCCAAACGTATTGTATTATTCCTCTTCTTCCCAAGAACACCACTGTTATTCCCCAAACGTATTGTATTATTCCTCTTCTTCCCAAGAACACCACTGTTATTCCCCAAACGTATTGTATTATTCCTCTTCTTCCCAAGAACACCACTGTTATTCCCCAAACGTATTGTATTATTCCTCTTCTTCCCAAGAACACCACTGTTATTCCCCAAACGTATTGTATTATTCCTCTTCTTCCCAAGAACACCACTGTTATTCCCCAAACGTATTGTATTATTCCTCTTCTTCCCAAGAACACCACTGTTATTCCCCAAACGTATTGTATTATTCCTCTTCTTCCCAAGAACACCACTGTTATTCCCCAAACGTATTGTATTATTCCTCTTCTTCCCAAGAACACCACTGTTATTCCCCAAACTTATTGTATTATTCCTCTTCTTCACAAGAACACCACTGTTATTCCCCAAACGTATTGTATTATTCCTCTTCTTCCCAAGAACACCACTGTTATTCCCCAAACGTATTGTATTATTCCTCTTCTTCCCAAGAACACCACTGTTATTCCCCAAACGTATTGTATTATTCCTCTTCTTCCCAAGAACACCACTGTTATTCCCCAAACGTATTGTATTATTCCTCTTCTTCCCAAGAACACCACTGTTATTCCCCAAACGTATTGTATTATTCCTCTTCTTCCCAAGAACACCACTGTTATTCCCCAAACTTATTGTATTATTCCTCTTCTTCCCAAGAACACCACTGTTATTCCCCAAACGTATTGTATTATTCCTCTTCTTCCCAAGAACACCACTGTTATTCCCCAAACGTATTGTATTATTCCTCTTCTTCCCAAGAACACCACTGTTATTCCCCAAACGTATTGTATTATTCCTCTTCTTCCCAAGAACACCACTGTTATTCCCCAAACGTATTGTATTATTCCTCTTCTTCCCAAGAACACCACTGTTATTCCCCAAACGTATTGTATTATTCCTCTTCTTCCCAAGAACACCACTGTTATTCCCCAAACTTATTGTATTATTCCTCTTCTTCACAAGAACACCACTGTTATTCCCCAAACGTATTGTATTATTCCTCTTCTTCCCAAGAACACCACTGTTATTCCCCAAACGTATTGTATTATTCCTCTTCTTCCCAAGAACACCACTGTTATTCCCCAAACGTATTGTATTATTCCTCTTCTTCCCAAGAACACCACTGTTATTCCCCAAACGTATTGTATTATTCCTCTTCTTCCCAAGAACACCACTGTTATTCCCCAAACGTATTGTATTATTCCTCTTCTTCCCAAGAACACCACTGTTATTCCCCAAACGTATTGTATTATTCCTCTTCTTCCCAAGAACACCACTGTTATTCCCTAAACGTATTGTATTATTCCTCTTCTTCCCAAGAACACCACTGTTATTCCCCAAACGTATTGTATTATTCCTCTTCTTCCCAAGAACACCACTGTTATTCCCCAAACGTATTGTATTATTCCTCTTCTTCCCAAGAACACCACTGTTATTCCCCAAACGTATTGTATTATTCCTCTTCTTCCCAAGAACACCACTGTTATTCCCCAAACGTATTGTATTATTCCTCTTCTTCCCAAGAACACCACTGTTATTCCCCAAACGTATTGTATTATTCCTCTTCTTCCCAAGAACACCACTGTTATTCCCCAAACGTATTGTATTATTCCTCTTCTTCCCAAGAACACCACTGTTATTCCCCAAACGTATTGTATTATTCCTCTTCTTCCCAAGAACACCACTGTTATTCCCCAAACGTATTGTATTATTCCTCTTCTTCCCAAGAACACCACTGTTATTCCCCAAACGTATTGTATTATTCCTCTTCTTCCCAAGAACACCACTGTTATTCCCCAAACGTATTGTATTATTCCTCTTCTTCCCAAGAACACCACTGTTATTCCCCAAACTTATTGTATTATTCCTCTTCTTCCCAATAACACCACTGTTATTCCCCAAACGTATTGTATTATTCCTCTTCTTCCCAAGAACACCACTGTTATTCCCCAAACGTATAGTATTATTCCTCTTCTTCCCAAGAACACCACTGTTATTCCCCAAACTTATTGTATTATTCCTCTTCTTCCCAAGAACACCACTGTTATTCCCAAATCTTATTGTATTATTCCTCTTCTTCCCAAGAACACCACTGTTATTCCCCAAACGTATTGTATTATTCCTCTTCTTCCCAAGAACACCACTGTTATTCCCCAAACGTATTGTATTATTCCTCTTCTTCCCAAGAACACCACTGTTATTCCCCAAACGTATTGTATTATTCCTCTTCTTCCCAAGAACACCACTGTTATTCCCCAAACTTATTGTATTATTCCTCTTCTTCCCAAGAACACCACTGTTATTCCCCAAACGTATTGTATTATTCCTCTTCTTCCCAAGAACACCACTGTTATTCCCAAATCTTATTGTATTATTCCTCTTCTTCCCAAGAACACCACTGTTATTCCCCAAACGTATTGTATTATTCCTCTTCTTCCCAATCTTGCCATTGTAATCACATATTTGAAATCCGATATGCCTACTTGTGTTTTTGAAAATGGATAATATGAGGCTATGTTTTTTTTTGGCAGTCATTCATGGACGCTTTTGAATAAGGCATGCAAATAAGAACTGGATATTGAATGCTCCAGGCCTCAAATATAATTGTTGACATTTTAGTACACGTGCACGTGCTAGGCTAAGATAGTAGGGCGATTCACAACTTACAAACGCATCATATTTTGTCTATGTAGAGTCAGACGATTGCAAGGGTCTTCAACTGGTAGGCATAAACCACCTGAATATTGAGATATTCATTTGATTTTTCCTGAAGGTTTTGAGAAATTAATTGTTATAATAAGAACATTTTCAAACAGGCAGAACTTGGGAAACATAGATCAGGGGGAGGACAAGCGCAATATTCTTCCAGCACTATTTTAAAGAGTTCACCCAAATTACAAAATGTTTGTGTCCTTACCTTGAAAACAATCTATGGACAAGGAGACTGCAATCGATGATTTGGTTACCCAGTGCCATCAACCTAAACTGGGACATGCTTAACATCCCAGCCGTCCTATAATCTAAGCTAGATGCCCTCAATCTCACACCAATTATCAATGAACCTACAGTACCAGGTACAACCCCAAAATCCGTAAACACGGGCACCCTCATAGATATCATCCTGACCAACCTGCCCTCTAAATACACCTCTGCTGTCTTCAACCAGGATCTCAGCGATCACTGCCTCATTACCTGCGTCCGCTATGGGTCTGCTGTCAAACAACCTCCCCTCATCACTGTCAAACGCTCCCTAAAACACTTCAGCGAGCAGGCCTTTCTAATCGACCTGGCCGGGTATCCTGGAAGGATATTGGCCTCATTCCATCAGTAGAGGAAACCTGGTTATTCTTTAAAAGTGCTTTCCTCACCATCTTAAATAAGCATGCCCCATTCAAAAAAATTAGAACCGGGAACAAATATAGCCCTTGGTTCACTCCAGACCTGACTGCCCTTGACCAGCACAAAAACATCTGGTGGTGTACTGCATTAGCATTGAATAGCCCCCGTGAAATGCAACTTTTCAGGGGAGTTAGGAACCAATATACACAGGCAGTTAGGAAAGCAAAGGCTAGCTTTTTCAAAAAGAAATTTGCATCCTGTAGCACTAACTCCAAAAAGTTCTGGGACACTGTAAAGTCCATGGAGAATAAAAACACCTCCTCCCAGCTGCCCACTGCACTGAGGCTAGGAAACAGTGCCACCACTGATAAATCCGCGATAATTGAGAATTTCAATAAGCCTTGCTTTCCACCTGGCTACCCCTATCCCGGTCAACAGCCTTGCACCTCCCACAGCAACTTGCCCAAGCCTCCCCATTTCTCCTTCACCCAAATCCAGATAGCTGATGTTCTGAAAGAGTTGTAAAATCAATCTGGAACCTCTCTTTCTAAAATGATCCCCCGCAAATGTTGCAACCACTATTACTAGCCTGTTCAACCTCTCTTTCATACCATCTGAGATCCCCAAAGATTGGAAAGCTGCCGCGGTCAATCTAGACCCAAACTGTTACAGACCTATATTTATCCTACCCTGCCTTTCTAAGGTCTTCGAAAGCCATTTCGAATCCCACCGGACCTTCTCCGCTATGCAATCTGGTTTCCGAGCTGGTCATGGGTGCACCTCAGCCACACTCAAGGTCCTAAACGATATCATAACCGCCATCGATAAAAGACAATACTGTGCAGCCGTATTCATCGACCTGGCCAAGGCTTTCGACTCTGTCAATCACCACATTCTTATCGGCAGACTCAACAGCCTTGGTTTCTCAAACGACTGCCTCGCCTGGTTCACCAACTGCTTCTCTGATAGAGTTCAGTGTGTCAAATTGGAGGGCCTGTTGTCCGGACCTCTGGCAGTCTCTATAGGGGTGCCACAGGGTTCAATTCTTGGGCCGACTCTTTTCTCTGTCTACATCAATGATGTCGATCTTGCTGCGGGTGATTCTCTGTTCCACCTCTATGCAGACAACACCATTCTGTATACTTCTGGCCCTTCTTTGGACACTGTGTTAACTAACCTCCAGTCAAGCTTCAATGCCATACAACTCTCCGTGGCCTCCAACTTAGTAAAACTAAATGCATGCTCTTCAACCGATCGCTGCCCGCACCTCCCCGCACTTAGAATATGTGGACAACTACAAATACCTAGGTGTCTGGTTAGACTATAAACTCTCCTTCCAGACTCACATTAAGCATCTCCAATCCAAAATTAAATCTAGAATCGGCTTCCTATTTCGCAACAAAGCATCCTTCACTCATGCTGCCAAACATACCCTTGTAAAACTGACTATCCTACCGATTCGTGACTTTGGCGATGTAATTTACAAAATAGCCTCCAACACTCTACTCAGCAAATTGGATGCAGTCTATCACAGTGCCATCCATTTTGTCACCAAGCCCCATATACTACTCACCACTGCAACCTGTATGCTCTCGTTGGCTGGCCCTCGCTTCATATTCGTCGCCAAACCCACTGGCTCCAGGTCATCTGTAAGTCTTTGCTAGGTAAAAGCCCCACCTTATCTCAGCTCACTGGTCACCATAGCAGCACCCATCCATAGCACGTGCTCCCGCAGGTATATTTCACTGGTCACCCCCAAAGCTAATTCCTCCTTTGGCCGCCTTTCCTTCCAGTTCTCTGCTGCCAATGACTGGAACAAATTGCAAAAATCACTGAAACTGGAGACTCATATCTCCCTCTCTAACTTTAAGCATCAGCTGTCAGAGCAGCTCACAGATCATTGCACCTGTACACAGCCCATCTGTAAATAGCCCATCCAACTACCTCATCCCGATATTGTTATTTTTTTCTCCTTTGCACCCCAGTATCTCTACTTGCACATGCGTCTTCTGCACATCTATCACTCCAGTGTTTAATTATTAAATTGTAAATGAGAACTTGTTCTCAACTGGCCTACCTGGTTAAATAAAGGTGAAATTGTTGTTCTCTTAAATAAAGGTGAAATAAAATGAAATAGAAAAACATTAATATGACTATTTCCTTTGCAGAGTCTTGTTGTAGTGTTGACACTCCCCGACATGTTGCATCCAACTTTCACTTGAGTACCGGGATCAATCCCTGCTTCCAACCTTCCCACTGTTTCTCCCATTTGCCTGTCGCCCCATCTCCTTTTATTGCTGTCTGAATTAAGTGTCAAACCACCTGAAAAAAATATTAGCATCCTTTCATTTCATCCGCCCAAAATCTCGAAGTAACAAAGTCATTTTGAGTGTTCATTTCGTGTTCGAAGCATCTAGCAAACACCTGGCCTGTGGTAAGATGTTTTATTCCTCACCTTGGTTAACTACAGCTAAAATACATAGAAATAAGGAGATTAGATTTGAAAGCAATGAAATGATCATAGCAAATCTCACTCCAAACTGCCTTCAAAAGTTGGCAGTCCTGTTCCTGTATGAAACATTCCCCTTTTTACATGAAGTATCTGCAACCTGATAGTCCCATAAATGTATGAAACAGTTCTTCCCTGGTCTGTGTTTGTGTTTCAGATGTGAATGAGTGTGAGAGTGGGCCGTGCAGGAACGGAGGTGTGTGTACAGACCGGGAGGCCAACTACACGTGTGTGTGTCCTGGAGAATACACAGGCAGGACCTGCCAGCACAGTGAGTGTGGACTTGTGTAACTGTTTACTTGCGAGTCATCAGAGGACAAATATTTTAAGAGGTCTTGATGTCCAACGCTTACATGAACACACAATTGAATTAGGTAGGTATTGGTGTCATATGCTCTCTTGCTGTTTTCCCTTTTAGTGCGCTTCTGTGCGCTTCTGTGTGTGTGTGTGTGTGTGTGTGTGTGTGTGTGTGTGTGTGTGTGTGTGTGTGTGTGTGTGTGTGTGTGTGTGTGTGTGTGTGTGTGTGTGTGTGTGTCTGTGACCTATTTATTTAAGCACTCTGTGCTGTCCTGGTGTAGCATCATTAAAAATCTAATCAAATTGTATTTGTCACATACACTTGTTAGGGCAGAGGTTATTGCGGGTGTAGCGAAATGCTTGTGTTTCTAGTTCCAACAGTGCAGTAATATCTAACAATACACACAATCTAAAGTAAAGGAATGGAATTAAGAATATATAAATATTTTGATGAGCAATTTCAGAGCAGCATAGACTAAGATACAGTAGGATAGGATGGAATAGAGTCGATACATATTAGATGAGTAATGAAATATGTAAACATTATTAAAGTGGGTAGTGTTCCATTATTAAAGTGGCCAGTGATTTCAAGTTTCAAGTTGCACCTGTACTGACCTCGCCTTCTGGATGATGGCGGGGTGAACAGCTCGGTTGGTTGTTGTCCTTGATGATATTTTTCCCTTCCTGTGACATCTGGTGCTGTAGGTGTCCTGCAGGGCGGGTAGATTGCCCCCGGTGATGTGTTGGATGGGCCGCACCCCCCTCTGGAGAACCCTGTCATTGCGGGCGGTGCAGTTGCCATACCAGGTGGTGATACAGTCTGACAGGATGCTCTCAATTGTGATTCTGTAACATTTGGTGAGGGGTTTAGGTGCCAAGCCAAATTTCTTCAGCCTCCTGAGTTTGAAAAAGCACTGTTGCGCCTTCTTCACCACACTGTCTGTGTGGGTGGACCATTTCAGTTTGTCAGTGATGTATACGCTGAGAACTTGATGCTTTCCATCTTTCCATTGCTGTCTCATTGATGTGGATAGGGGGGCTCCCTCTGCTGTTTCCTGAAGTCCACAATTAGCTCCTTAGTTTTGTTGACGTTGGGCGAGAGGTTATTTTCCTGGCACCACACTCCCAGGGCCCTTACCTCTTCCCTGTAGGCTGTCACATCATTGTTGGTAATCAGGCCTACTACTGTTGTGTTGTCTGCAAACTTGATGATTGAGTTGGAGGCGTGCATGGCCACACAGTCATGGCTGAATAGAGAGTACAAGAGGGGGCTGAGCACGCATCCTTGTGGGGCCCCAGTGTTGAGGATCAGCGACGTGGAGATGTTGTTTCCTACCTTCACCACCTGGGGGCGGCCCATCAGGAAGTCCAGGACCCAGTTGCACAGGGCGGGGTTCAGACCCAGGGCCTCAAGCTTAATGATGAGCTTGGAGGGTACTATGGTGTTGAATGCTGAGCTATAGTCAATGGACAGCATTCTTACATAGGTATTCCTCTTGTCCAGATGGCGATTGCATCTTCTGTGAATATATTGGGGCGATAAGCAAATTGGGTACAGGACCAAAGGTGGACATCTTGATGTATGTGGGGACAACAGACTGGAATAGGGAGAGATTGAATATGTCTGTAAACAATCCAGCCAGCTGGACGCGGCTGGGTCGGCAGCCTTGCGAAGTATAACACGCTTAAATGTCTTACTCACGTCGGCCAGATAGAAGGAAAGCCCACAGTCCTTGGTAGCGGGCAGCATCAGTGGGACTGTGTTATCCTCAAAGCGGGCGAAGAAGGTGTTTAGCTTGTCCGGCAGCCAGACGTCGGTGTCCACGACGTGGCTGGTTTTCCCTTTGTAGTCCATGATTGTCTGTAGACCCTGCCACTGTCTGAGCCGTTGAATTGCGACTCCTCTTTGATTGCCTTACGGAGGGAATAACTACACTGTTTGTATTCGGCCATATTCCCTTGCCACCTTGCCACAGTTAAATGCGACGGATTGCATTTTCAGTTTTGCGTGAATGCTGCCATGTATCCACGGTTTCCCGTTAGGGTAGGTTTAAATAGTCACAGTGGGTACAATATCTCCTATACACTTCCTATACACACAGTATCAGTGTATTTGTCTATGTTGTTCTCGGAGGCTATCTGGAACATATCCCAGTCCACCTGATCAAAACAATCTTGAAGCGTGTATTCCAATTGGTCAGACCAGCATTGAATAGTGCTTAGCACGGGTACTTCCTGTTTGAGTTTTGGCCTATAGGAAGGGAGGAGCAAAATGGAGTTGTGATCAGATTTGCCAAAGGGAGGGCTGGGGAGGGGCATCCCGGAAGTTGGAGTAGCAGTGGTCGGGTGTTTTAGCAGCGCGAGTACTACAGTCAATGTGTTGATAGAACTTCAGTAACTTTTTCCTCAAATTTACTTTGTTAAAATCCCCAGCTACAATAAATGCAGGGATTCAGGATATGTGGTTTACAGTTTGCATAAAGTCCGGTGCAGTTCTTTGAGGGCCGTCGTGGTATCGGCTTGAGGGGGAATATACACGGCTGTGACTATAACCAAAGAATATTCTCTTGGGAGGTAATACGGTCGGCATTCGATTATGAGGTATTCTAGATCGGGTGAACAAAAGGACTTGAGTTGCTGTATGTTATCACAATCACACCATGAGTAGTTAATCATTAGCGATGTTGTTGCGTCGTGGTACCAGAATCTCTCTGTTCTCAATCAGAGCCAGCCTGAGTCTGTTTTGGGGGTGGAGAATGCCAGATACGGACCCCCTTGTCCCCAATCCTACACAGGGACCACGGACACACACTCACAGACCTATGCCCTTCTCCCCTACCTCACACACTCCTCCAGAACCAGTTCTTTTCACACATACTCACACAGGAGCTGTGGGAAAAGAGAGGAGAGTTGTGAGGATGAGGATGTTTTTGTATGGCATTTTGAAGCTGAAGTCTCAGCCAGTGAGATGGAGAATGATGGACTGATAAGTGGAAGTAATGACGCAGAAAGACGAGAAGAAGAAAAGGATGAACTGGCTAGCAGAATATATATATATTTTTTAAATGGACTGACACACAGATGCAATGACTCAGTTTTACCAGGAGAGAGGTTGAGAGACTGCATGCCAGAGACTGAAATCAATGATGAAACTGACCTGGAACATGAAATTCATCTGGGCCATCATGGGACAATCCAGATCAGAGCTGAGGCTGTCCTTCAGAGGAGAAACAAGGATCACTGTGTCTTCGGTACCTGCTGATGTTTGAGCAAGGAATGAAAAAAAAGAAAGGAAGGAAGGAAGGACATTTACTGTGGCTTTGGCTTGTGATGGATGTACTAATTGTACTAATCATTATCTCTCTCTCTCTCTCTCTCTCTCTCTCTCTCTCTCTCTCTCTCTCTCTCTCTCTCTCTCTCTCTCTCTCTCTCTCTATGTCTCTCCTCTTTCTTCCTTGTGTGTCTGTGTACCTGCTGTCCCTCTACTCTGTAGAGTGTTCAGGTCCTCTGGGCATGGAGGGTGGTATCATCACCAAGGGGCAGCTGTCCTCCTCCTCTGTTCAGCGGGGCATGTTTGGTTTGCAGCACTGGAGCCCTGACCTGGCCCGGCTCCACCGCAGGGGCATGGTTAATGCCTGGAGCCCTGCACTCAGCGACCGCTGGCCCTGGATACAGGTAGCACACGCTCACACACCCCGGCTGTCCGCCAGATAGATGTAGCCAGTGTTTACTGCACCAAACTCTAGTTGTTTCTGACCCCCTTATGTCTGTGTCCAGGTGAACCTGCGGGAGCAGATGCGTGTGACGGGGCTGATTACCCAGGGTGCTCGGCGGCTGGGCAGCTCAGAGTATGTGAAGTCCTATAAGATCGCCCACAGCGACGATGCTAGGACCTGGAGCATGGTGAAAACCAGAGGAGACACACAGGACATGGTGATGCGTGTGTGTGTGTGTGTGTGTGTGTGTGTGTGTGTGTGCGTGCATGCGTGTGTGTGTGCGAGTGAGAGTGAGAGTGAAAATACATTTACGCAGGTGCGCCTAAATCAGCCTGATGTTTTTGACTGATAAAACCTGATGTTTTCCTCTAGATATTCCACGGTAACTCAGACAGCAGTTCTCTCATGGCCAACACCTTCTCTTCACCAATTGAAGCACAGTACATACGGGTTTACCCTCAAGTTTGCTGGGGCCATTGTATGCTGCGCATGGAGCTGATGGGCTGCGAGCTCACAGGTCAGTGACGTCATCATCTGTAGAAATGATGCTTTATAAACTTGATTTGGCACCCTGCTCATAATGCCTTCATTACAATGTTGTAAAGCCTCATGATGCCAAATGTCTCAAAAGCAGTCATACATGGTTATAAAGTAAATATTTCATGACAATGTTTTGACACACAGTACCAGTCAAAAGTTTGGACACACTAACTCATTCTAGTTTTTTTAAATTTAAATTTGACTATTTTCTATATTGTAGAATACTATGAAATAACACATATGGAATCATGTAGTAACCAAACAAGTGTTAAACAAATCAAATTATATTTTACATTTTAGATTCATCAAAGTAGCCACCCTTTTCCATGATGACAGCTTTGAACACTCTTGGTATTCTCTCAACCAGCTTCATGAAGAATGCTTTTCCAACAGTCTTGACGGAGTTCCCACATATGCTGAGCACTTGTTGGCTGCTTTTCCTTTACTCTGCGGTCCAACTAATTTCAAACCATCTCAATTGGGTTGAGTTTGGGTGATTGTGGAGGCCAGGTCCTCTGATGCCGCACTCCATCACTCTCCTTCTTGGTCAAATAGCCCTTACACAGCCTGGAGGTGTGTTGGGTCATTGTCCTGTTGAAAAACAAATGATAGTCCCACTAAGCGCAAGCCAGACTGGATGGCGTATCGCTGCAAAATGCTGTGGTAGCCATGCTGGTTAAATGTGCCTTGAAATCTAAATAAATCACGGACAGTGTCACCAGCAAAGCACCCCCACATCATCACACCTCCTCCTCCATGCTTCACGGTGGGAACCACACATGCAGAGATCATCCGTTCACCTACTTTGCATCTCACAAGACATGGCGGTTGGAACCAAAAATCTCAAATTTTGACTCATCAGGCCAAATGACAGATTTCCACTGGTCTAATGTCCATTGCTCGTGTTTCTTGACCCGAGCAAGTCTCTTCTTATTATTGGTGTCTTTTGGTAGTGTTTTTTTTGCAGCAATTCGACCATGAAGGCCTGATTCACGCAGTCTCCTCTGAACAGTTGATGTTGAGATGTGTCTGTTACTTGAACTCTGTGAAGCCTTTATTTGGGCTGCAATTTCTGAGGCTGGTAACTCTAATGAACTTATCCTCTGCAGCAGAGGTAACTCTGGGTCTTCCTTTGCTGTAACGGTCCTCATGAGAGCCAGTTTCATCATAGCGCTTGATGGTTTTTGAGACTGCACTTGAAAAAACGTAAAAAGTTATTGAAATGTTCCAGATTGACTGACCTTCATGTCTTCAAGTAATGATGGACTGTCATTTCTCTCTCATTTGCTTATTTGATCTGATCTGTTGTTTCCATAATATGAACTTGGTATTTTACCAAATAGGGCCATCTTCTGTATACCACCCCTACCTTGTCACAACACTGATTGGCTCAAACACATTAAATGAACTTTTAACAAGGCACACCAAAATTGAAATGCATTCCAGGTGACTACCTCATGAAGCTGGTTGAGAGATTGCCAAGTGTGTGCAAAGCTGTCATCAAGGAAAAAGGGTGGCTGTCTCAAATATAAAATGTAATTTGTTTGTTTAACACTTTTTTGGTTACTACATGATTCCATATGTGTCATTTCATAGTTTTGATGTCTTTAGTATTATTCTACAATGGAGAAAATAGTAAAACAATGAAGAAAAACCCTTGAATGAGGAGGTGTGTCCAAACCTTTGACTGGTACTGTATATTTTCAAGATTTTCCAGATATACAGCTTTGTTATTGAGATTATCTGACACAACCATTATGATGCTGTCAGTAAAGTGATTATGATGCTGTCAGTAAAGTGATTATGATGCTGTCAGTAAAGTGATTATGATGCTGTCAGTAAAGTGATTATGATGCTGTCAGTAAATTTATTATACACTTACTGTACCATAGGCAAATATTTTTGGACCTAGTCTACTTCCTGTATATTAGGGATTTTTCTGTGTTTCTGTTTCTGGTCTCCCAGGCTGTTCAGAGCCTCTGGGTCTAAAGGGGGGTCAGGTGCAGGACTCCCAGCTGACCTCGTCCTCTGTGTACCGGACCCTGGGCATGGGTCTGCTGGCCTGGACCCCGAACAGAGCCAGACTGAACAACCAGGCCAAGGTCAACGCATGGACCGCAGCCACCAATGACCAAAACCAGTGGATACAGGTATGGAGGGGAGGGGTAGGGGAGAGGGAGGGGGAGGAGTAGGAGAAAGACAAAAACAGAGTGGAGTATGCATTTTAATGAATGGATAATTAAATCATTCTCCCTCTCTCCCTCTCTACTTCCCCTCTCTCCCTCTCTACTTCCTCTCTACTTTCCCTCTCCCTCTCTCAGGTAGACCTGTTGGTTCCTACTAAGGTAACAGGTGTAGTGACTCAGGGAGCTAAGGACTTTGGCCGTGTCCAGTTTGTGCGCTCCTACAAACTAGCCTACAGCAACGATGGCCTGAGGTGGACGACATACCAGGACGAAACACAACACAAGGACAAGGTCGACACACATGATCATATTGATTGACTGTTTGATTGATTTGTTGATTGATTGAGACACAGAAAAGACATGACATACATGACAGAGGGACAGAAAGAAAGAGAAGGAGACAGAGAGTGAGGGACGGTGATGGTTCAGTTATTGGTGTTCCAGTTGTATCTGTGGTTGTCTTGTTGGCAGTGTGTCTGACGGTATCCGTGGTTGTCTTGGGTGACAGGTGTTCCAGGGGAACCTTGAAAATGACACCCACAGGAAGAACTCCGTCCAGCCGCCCATATATGGTCGTTTCCTCCGCCTCATCCCCTGGTCCTGGTACGGACGCATCACACTGAGGATGGAGCTACTGGGCTGCACAGAGGACGACTAACCATCTCTCTCTCCCTCTCTCTTCTCCCTCCGTCTCTCTCTCTCTCTCTCTCTCTCTCTCTCTCCCTCTCTCTTCTCCCTCCGTCTCTCTCTCTCTCTCCCTCTCTCTTCTCTCTCCCTCTCTCTCTTCTCTCTCCGCCTCTTTCTCTCTCACCTAGCTCTCTCTTCTCCCTCCACCTCTTTCTCTCTCACCTAGCTCTCGCTTCTCCCTCCGCCTCTTTCTCTCTCACCCCTAGCTCTCTCTTCTCCCTCCGCCTCTTTCTCTCTCACCTAGCTCTCTCTTCTCCCTCCGTCTCTCTCTCTCTCTCTCTCTCTCCCTCTCTCTTCTCCCTCCGTCTCTCTCTCTCTCCCTCTCTCTTCTCTCTCCCTCTCTCTCTTCTCTCTCCGCCTCTTTCTCTCTCACCTAGCTCTCTCTTCTCCCTCCGCCTCTTTCTCTCTCACCTAGCTCTCTCTTCTCCCTCCGCCTCTTTCTCTCTCACCTAGCTCTTTCTTCTCCCTCCGACTCTTTCTCTCTCACCTAGCTCTCTCTTCTCCCTCTGCCTCTTTCTCTCTCACCTAGCTCTCTCTTCTCCCTCTGCCTCTTTCTCTCTCACCTAGCTCTCTCTTCTCCCTCTGCCTCTTTCTCTCTCACCTAGCTCTCTTCTCCCTCCACCTCTTTCTCTCTCACCTAGCTCTCTTCTCCCTCCCCCCTTTCTCTCTCACCTAGCTCTCTTCTCCCTCCACCTCTTTCTCTCTCACCTAGCTCTCTCTTCTCCCTCCGCCTCTTTCTCTCTCACCCCTAGCTCTCTCTTCTCCCTCCGCCTCTTTCTCTCTCACCTAGCTCTCTCTTCTCCCTCCGTCTCTTTCTCTCTCACCTAGCTCTCTTCTCCCTCTGCCTCTTTCTCTCTCACCTAGCTCTCTTCTCCCTCCGTCTCTTTCTCTCTCACCTAGCTCTCTCTTCTCCCTCCGCCTCTTTCTCTCTCACCTAGCTCTCTCTTCTCCCTCCGCCTCTTTCTCTCTCACCTAGCTCTCTTCTCCCTCCACCTCTTTCTCTCTCACCTAGCTCTCTCTTCTCCGTCTCTTTCTCTCTCACCTAGCTCTCTTCTCCCTCTGTCTCTTTCTCTCTCTCCCTCTCTCTTCTCCCTCCACCTCTTTCTCTCTCACCTAGCTCTCTCTTCTCCCTCCGCCTCTTTCTCTCTCTCCCTCTCTCTTCTCCCTCCGTCTCTTTCTCTCTCACCTAGCTCTCTTCTCCCTCTCTCTCTTCTCCCTCCACCTGTTTCTCTCTCACCTAGCTCTCTCTTCTCCCTCCGCCTCTTTCTCTCTCACCTAGCTCTCTCTTCTCCCTCCGCCTCTTTCTCTCTCACCTAGCTCTCTCTTCTCCCTCCGTCTCTTTCTCTCTCCCTCTCTCTCTTCTCCCTCCGTCTCTTTCTCTCTCTCCCTCTCTCTCTTCTCCCTCCGCCTCTTTCTCTCTCACATAGCTCTCTCTTCTCCCTCCACCTCTTGCTCTCTCTCCCTCTCTCTCTTCTCTCTCCGCCTCTTTCTCTCTCACCTAGCTCTCTCTTCTCCCTCTGCCTCTTTCTCTCTCACCTAGCTCTCTCTTCTCCCTCCACCTCTTTCTCTCTCACCTAGCTCTCTCTTCTCCCTCCACCTCTTTCTCTCTCACCTAGCTCTCTCTTCTCCCTCCGCCTCTTTCTCTCTCACCTAGCTCTCTCTTCTCCCTCCACCTCTTTCTCTCTCACCTAGCTCTCTCTTCTCCCTCCGCCTCTTTCTCTCTCACCTAGCTCTCTCTTCTCCCTCTGCCTCTTTCTCTCTCACCTAGCTCTCTCTTCTCCCTCTGCCTCTTTCTCTCACACCTAGCTCTCTCTTCTCCCTCCGCCTCTTTCTCTCTCACCTAGCTCTCTCTTCTCCCTCCCCCTCTTTCTCTCTCACCTAGCTCTCTCTTCTCCCTCCACCTCTTTCTCTCTCATCCTAGCTCTCTCTTCTCCCTCCGCCTCTTTCTCTCTCACCTAGCTCTCTCTTCTCCCTCCACCTCTTTCTCTCTCACCTAGCTCTCTCTTCTCCCTCCGCCTCTTTCTCTCTCACCTAGCTCTCTCTTCTCCCTCCACCTCTTTCTCTCTCACCTAGCTCTCTCTTCTCCCTCCGCCTCTTTCTCTCTCACCTAGCTCTCTCTTCTCCCTCCGCCTCTTTCTCTCTCCCCTAGCTCTCTCTTCTCCCTCCGCCTCTTTCTCTCTCACCTAGCTCTCTCTTTTCCCTCTCTCGCTCTTTCCCTGTCCTGCTTCTGTTTCTCTCCCCTTTCTCCATCTCCCATCTCTCTCGCTCTTCTCCCTTCTTCCATCTCGCTCTCTCACTTGACCTCTTCTCCCCCCCCCTCTTTCTCTCTTGCTGGAAGTAGCAGTGTGGACAGTGGTCATAAGAGACACCGGGAAAGAAAATGGGACGTAGAGGTCACAATAGGTGACTGGTTTACCTTGTGTTATTTATCTCTTGGATTATAAGGTACTGTACTTCTGCTCTTCGATGTTTTTGCTATATCGTACTCCTGTGTGATAGCATTTCCAACAGTAGTGCCAAAACAATCAGGGTTATCGTCTCCGTGGCCGACCTTTTGACTGTTCCCTCCCACCGTTTCTGACGCCGAAACAGCCCTCTCGAAGCACAAAGCTCCCCTCAATAACGATAACAGTTGAAAGGCGTTTTACAGACATTGTAACAGGGAAGTTACGACGTTATTCACACTACATTGCGAGGAATAAGGTATTTTAATGCTGTTGAAGAGATAGAAAATGTTGCCCAAAGTGTGCTACCTACTGTACAATAACCTCTGATGTGGTATTCGTTGATACTGGTTGAACACAATATTGATGGTTGTAACAGAATTCTTTAGCTGATATGGTGCAACAAGCCACTTTCTGTGTAGTAAAACAAGTGACGTAATACTTGTGTTTCTCGCCGTGTCTGTTTGGGTATCCAATCAAAAGGTGTTTGCAATAAAGTCATCGGAATGGTCTAAAGCTCTTTGCGCTCACCTTGCTAAGGACAGGAGAGTTTGATGCAGCTATCTCAATGTATCTAACCCTAACCATAACCCTAAGCCTAACCTTAACCCTAGCTTCATGCCCACATCCCGGTTCAACCCTAACCCTAGACTCAACCACAACCCTAACCCTAACCGTAGGGCAAGCTTATTAGCAGCAATAAAAGTTAATTGCCAAAATAGGGCTTAAATGTCAATACAGTGAAAACAAATGACATGGAAAGGGGAAGGCAATTCACTCGAGCAGGGGCGGTCTGGGACCAGAAATCGTCTCTGGCATTTCTAACATACCAGCCCATTATTTTTCCTTGAGGGACCCACAACGGCCAATTTTTTTCCAAGAGTCCCCCACACAGCCTATTTTCCTATTTATAATGAGAATTTTGTGAAGAAAAAAACAAGTTAGGCTAAAATTGGACCAGCCATCTGGCATTTGTCCAAAATGCCAGATGGTCAGTCCGCCCCTGAACTCGAGCAGTTGCAAACTGATGTACACAACACAAGAATATTAGGTGGAAAATAGAATGGTCTGCCAGCTGATGCTGGTTTGCGTCAGGTGAATGGCTCACATTAGGCCTGACTACAGTCAGTAAAGCCACGAGGGGGAGCACAGCACCATCTGCAAAACAGACAGATTCTTCCACAATGTGTTTAAAAAGAATTCAACTGCAAACACTACAATAAACAAACGCTTTACTCTCCAATCCGTTACTGTATCAATGTTAAAATGAAATGCATTTTGATTCATGAATTATACAAACAGAGTGACTCCTTGGTCAAATAGTAAAACTCCCACGTTGCTCTTACATTGTGAGATAAATAACGAATGATTCTATCTAACTTCTCCCATCCCTTCACAACAGTGTTGTCTCGTGTCATCTCTAACATCTTCGTCAGGTAATGGTGTGCGAGATTACATCTGCCCAAACATTCCTCAATTTTCCATCAGTTCTCCCTGTCTTCTTCCTCTCTCTCCCTCTCTCTGTATATGTGAGCTTCTCTCTATCCTTCTCTTTCACCAGCCTATCCTTCTCCTCCATCTGTCTGTCTGTTGAACTCCCTCAGCATCCTTGTCTGTTAGATCATGTCGTTCCTCTGTAACTCCGGTAGAACTATCTTCATCAGGTTTCTCTCTGCTTCATGATCTCCTCAATCTCATGCCTGTGTCTCCCCTCCATCTCTCTCCTTTCATCCTCTTCAAATCTCTCCAGCTCTCTTTCCATCCCATTCCTCCTATCAGACTCCTCCTATAGCTCCCCTCTTCTTCTCCTCGTCACTCTCTTCTTTCAACTGTCTCTCTGGTTCAGTTATTCGTTCTCTGAGTGTTCTGATATCTCCCTTGAGCTTCTGCAATACTCCTCCTTTCATATGAGAGTCCTGCAGCTCCTCCCGGCCCGACACAGGAGTCACTAGTGCATGATGAGTCAAGGATATCCCTGCCGGCCAAACCCTCCCTAACCCAGAATCTCTGGTGGCACAGCTAGCACTGCGATGCAGTGCCTTAGACCACTGCGCCACCTGGGAGGAACTCATGTACTTAATGTTGAGGTCCTGGTACCCGCTCCCATACTTCGCTACAAGCTAATGGAGGTCCTGACTCCCTGCTTGGAGAAACACCTCAATGCTCAAGGCTTTCAGCATGGGTGAATAGAATCCCAATGTGTTCCCAACAAACCTCGCCAAACATCTCCTCTATTCTCTCCAGCATCCCTCTGTCCTCCACTTGGAGGGCTGTACTGGTACAGCCAGGAGGAAGGAGTGGGGTCCCGTGACAGACAGATGGACACAGAGACCCACATCCTGTCTCATTTCCTCTAGAGAGAGTCCAGGGAAGAAGCAGTATGTAGTGTCTACCAGCACCAGCGGTCTCTCTAACCCAGAGTCTTTAGTTTACTGTAGATCTGAATGTCATGAAGTTTCTGCGGATAACCTTGCCTGTGGCTGATAAGGGGAAGTATATTTAGCAGATTGAATTCTCCTGAAATGAAAAAACTCTGAGATATTCATAGTTGTTCTGCACCGTTCTCCACTGGGCATATTTTTCTGAGCTGTAAAGATTTAACAGTACAGTGCGTACCAGAATTAGCTTCTCTTATCTCTTTGGACCCATTCACATTTAAATGAGTGCAATTGCCTCAATGGCAGAAATAGTCTCAATGCTTTTCCATCCCCTGACAAATAAATTCATGTAGCTGACTGGTGGTATCCTACGGTCTGAGAAGAGAGTACCATTACCACCTGCTGGTCAATGTTGGGAATAGCAGTGAATTTACAAAAACCTGAAAGTTAGACATACAGTACCATTCTGGTGGGCTCAACATGCACTGATGATGGCCTGATTCCACAGGAGAGATGGTACAGGGACAAGGGCCGGCCAGTGTTTGTTGTTGTTCTAATAGAGGGTGCAGATATGTTGACTGGTTTGTAGAGTCTGCCATTTCCTGTACGCATAGACACAGACACACACCATCCCTGGATTGTAAACCAACAGTTCGCCTGGGGACGATGCACAGAGCCCACTTGTACTGCCTGCCTGCCCAGCTGGGTTAGGGTGAGGGGGTTGGGGTTGGGCTGGGCCTGGCTAGGGGGTAAAGTTAGGGAAGAGGGCTGGGAGTAGCGGAGGCTAGGGGGTTGAGTTACTGGGTAGGTTTGGGTGAGAGGGTGCAGGAGAGCAGTATTTCATTGGGGGGCTTCCTTTTAAAGATACAGTGCCTTGCGAAAGTATTCGGCCCCCTTGAACTTTTCGACCTTTTGCCACATTTCAGGCTTCAAACATAAAGATATAAAACTGTATTTTTTTGTGAAGAATCAACAACAAGTGGGACACAATCATGAAGTGGAACGACATTTATTGGATATTTCAAACCTTTTTAACAAATCAAAAACTGAAAAATTGGGCGTGCAAAATTATTCAGCCCCCTTAAGTTAATACTTTGTAGCGCCACCTTTTGCCGCGATTACAGCTGTAAGTCGCTTGGGGTATGTCTCTATCAGTTTTGCACATCGAGAGACTGAAATTTTTTCCCATTCCTCCTTGCAAAACAGCTCGAGCTCAGTGAGGTTGGATGGAGAGCATTTGTGAACAGCAGTTTTCAGTTCTTTCCACAGATTCTCGATTGGATTCAGGTCTGGACTTTGACTTGGCCATTCTAACACCTGGATATGTTTATTTTTGAACCATTCCATTGTAGATTTTGCTTTATGTTTTGGATCATTGTCTTGTTGGAAGACAAATCTCCGTCCCAGTCTCAGGTCTTTTGCAGACTCCATCAGGTTTTCTTCCAGAATGGTCCTGTATTTGTCTCCATCCATCTTCCCATCAATTTTAACCATCTTCCCTGTCCCTGCTGAAGAAAAGCAGGCCCAAACCATGATGCTGCCACCACCATGTTTGACAGTGGGGATGGTGTGTTCTAGGTGATGAGCTGTGTTGCTTTTACGCCAAACATAACGTTTTGCATTGTTGCCAAAAAGTTCAATTTTGGTTTCATCTGACCAGAGCACCTTCTTCCACATGTTTGGTGTGTCTCGTGCCAAACTTTAAACGACACTTTTTATGGATATCTTTAAGAAATGGCTTTCTTCTTGCCACTCTTCCATAAAGGCCAGATTTGTGCAATATACAACTGATTGTTGTCCTATGGACAGAGTCTCCCACCTCAGCTGTAGATCTCTGCAGTTCATCCAGAGTGATCATGGGCCTCTTGGCTGCATCTCTGATCAGTCTTCTCCTTGTATGAGCTGAAAGTTTAGAGGGACAGCCAGGTCTTGGTAGATTTGCAGTGGTCTGATACTCCTTCCATTTCAATATTATCGCTTGCACAGTGCTCCTTGGGATGTTTAAAGCTTGGGAAATCTTTTTGTATCCAAATCCGGCTTTAAACTTCTTCACAACAGTATCTCGGACCTGCCTGGTGTGTTCCTTGTTCTTCACGATGCTCTCTGCGCTTTTAACGGACCTCTGAGACTATCACAGTGCAGGTGCATTTATACGGAGACTTGATTACACACAGGTGGATTGTATTCATCATCATTAGTCATTTAGATCAACATTGGATCATTCAGAGATCCTCACTGAACTTCTGGAGAGAGTTTGCTGCACTGAAAGTAAAGGGGCTGAATAATTTTGAAGCCTGAAATGTGGCAAAAGGTCGCAAAGTTCGAGGGGGCCGAATACTTTCGCAAGGCACTGTACATCCAGCAACTCTGGTCCCAGTCACGACTGAGAGACTAGGACAGGCAGAGAGCTGAGAGAGATCCAAGTGCTGTGTTTATAGTTTGCCACCCTGTAGTTGTATCTTGTTTTGAACTGGTGTACACAGGGGTGTCATGCCAATAGGGGGCACATGCCCCCTCAGATTTGTCTTGTTCTAAAAAAGTATTATAATAATAATAATTTTAATAAACGTTGTTGTTGTTTCTCTGCAATACTACTAGCCAACTAACACATTTATGAAGTTGGCTTTACTTAGCCCATCTCCAAACCTCATAACTAGCTACCAAGAAACCATCACAGTGCAGTTATCACAAAACACATTCTTTTCAGTGTTATAGGCTTGAAGATGAGGCATGCAAGACAAGACACTGCGAGATTCAGAATACGAAGACATATGCGCATTATTCTTTCTGCCTGCCCCATCCTCTCTCTCCCGCGCGCTGGCTCTTTCTCCTCTAATGATGCGAGTGTGTGTTCATTCTTCAGTCTGTTGCGTGTAGAATATCCTAGCCAATGAATCGACGATCGGCCCCGGTTTTCTGATTGCGAGACACAGCACTCTATTGTGTGATACCGTTCTTGATTGCCGATCGATAGGCCCAGTGCCACAGTTCTGAATGTCTGCCTGGTGGCCGACCTGCCTAAACTGTGCCCCCCTCCCCTCTCCCTCCGTCCCTCGCTAGCTCGCTATGAAAGATACACGTGTTTGTGTTCTCGGACGTATGACAACTGATCTGGTATCCTCCATTACAAAAAATACTGAGTCTTAGTAGTCCATTCCTAGCAGGATCAAATCTTGACCCTCAGAAGTGGGAGTCGACACAGGGAGTCGAGGAATCAATTATCTTGGAGTCGACTCTCCACCACTACGCCATCGTCGTTAACCGTTGGATAAATGGCAGCGGTCCTGTCTGGCAATATTTTGAGAATTGAATCGAGGTGGTGAAATGCAAACTTAGCCAGCTTGGAATTGAGGTCCAGTAATGGAAGCAATGATTAACCATCTGATAGGGACCTACCGTCAGACCAAAACCGTTGCTGGCAACAGTGCAGCTGCATTGTGATTTCACGTGGAATTGTATGAATTGTTTTTGTTGTACAATTTTAACGGAAACCCGAGATTAAAAAAAATGGCTACTATGGCTTCTATCAAACAAGTTAGAGTAGCTCGCTTGTCTAACTATCTTCACCAAGATATTTGGCGGGATATTCTCCTATAATATCAAGATGATTTATTACATATTATATTAAGGTACACCACCTTGTTGCTTAATCATATCCTTCAATGGGATTTACGTAGGCTTTTACACTTCAGTAATTGCCATTGAAGCTACCAAAACTGCAATGTTCGACCTTAACATGTGATAAGTATGCAACAGACTAGATGAACAGGAATGATATTTACTCTCATGGCTGGCTAAAAATCATTGTCTAATATCCACGCCCTTACTTAACTACGCCTCCAGTCTGGGTCATATCTCAAATCTGAGTCATCTCATATCTGGGTCATACCCAGCTCCAATAACCCAGACCCAGCATCAATAAACCAGCGGTTTGTAAAGGATGCCTGCAACCCAGCAGTTGGTTCAACCATGGGTCAACCCATCCACCCTCACATATCTTTTGGGGTGCATGACGCCATTGTGTACAGGAGACGACGATGGTCAGTCACCATCCCGGGTCCTGGAGAGCTTAGTTCCCACAGACAGTCAGTCATCTCTCTCTCAAGGTGACAGAGTGTTTCTCCTTATCTCTGACTGTGTGTCCTGTCCCACGAGTGTGTGTATGAGATATACCACTATCCCACATGTGTGGAGAGATAGACCGAGGGGAAGAGGGTTTCTATTACAACACAGGAAGTACCCCACTCCTCCATCCTCTTCTCCTCCTCCTCTTTCTGTCTCCTTCCCTTTCCTTCTTTGCAGCAGTATTTGAGTGATGGTGAACTATGCAGTAGGACAGGATGACTGGTTTCAGATGAAAGACCTTGGATCTGATGGGAAAAGATTCTCTGTGAGTGTGAGAGAGGATGTGACAACGTGGTGTTTTGCTTCTCTTCGCTCTCTGGGTGTGTTTGTTGTTGAGGACGCAGATCAGAGGAGAAGCTAAATCAATAAATCGTTCAAATAACTAAATCTGTCACCAAATCTCTAAAATCACCAAATCTGTCAGTGCAAGCTATCTCTCTGTGTGTCTGAGGGCCAATGGTGTGAGCTGGTGAAACATCAAAAAGTGAGTTGAGCACTGAAGTTGACCTTAAACTCAGGCCACGACACAAGGCTAATAACATGGTAAGAGCATCGTAACAAGGCTATAGTTAGTTACCTGCACCAAGGAGTGACCTCTGTAATTACTTTCTAAGCACCACAATAATGCTGAAGTCATTACATCTGATAACAGCAGGACAGCTCGGTGTGTGCGTGTGTGTCTGTGTGCGTGGGGAGTGCGGGGTACAAGTCAAACGTTTGGACACCTACTCATTCAAGGGATTTTCTTTATTTTTAGTATTTTCTAAATTGTTGAAGTCGGGGGATTGTGTAGGACAGGTCATCTGATGCAGCACTCCATCACTCTCCTTCTTGGTCAAATAGTCTTTACACAGCCTGGAGTCACCAGCAAAGCACCCCACACCATCACACCTCCTCCTCCATGCTTCACGGTGGGAACCACCTCCGTTCACCTACAGTTGGAACCAAAGATCTCAAATTTTGACTCATCAGACCAAAGGACAGATTTACTCTGGTCTAATGTCCATTACTCGTGTTTCTTGGCCCAAGCAAGTGTCTTCTTCTTTTTGATGTCCTTTAGTAGTGGTTTCTTTGCAACAATTCGACCACGAAGGCCTGATTCACACAGTCTCCTCTGAACAGTTGATGTTGAGATGTTACTTGAACTCTGTGAAGCATTTTTTTGGCCTGCAATTTCTGAGGCTGGTAACTCTAATGAACATATCCTCTGCAGCAGAGGTAACTCTGGGTCTTCCTTTCCTGTGGCAGTCCTCGTGAGAGCCAGTTTCATCATAGCGCTTCATGGTTTTTGCGACTGCACTTGAAGAAACTTTAAAAGTTATTTAACTGACTGACCTTCATGTCTTAAAGTAATGATGGACAGTCATTTCTCTTTACTTATCTGAGCTGTTCTTTCCATAATATGGACTTGGTGTTTTACCAAATAGGGCTATCTTCTGTAAATCCCACGTACCTTTTTACAACACAGCTGATTTGCTCAAACGCATTAAGAAGGAAAGAATTTCCACAAATGAACTTTTAACAAGGCACTCCTTAATTGAAATGCATTCCAGGTGACTACCTCATGAAGCTGGTTGAGAGAATGCCAAGCGTGTGCAAAGCTGTCATCAAGTTAAAGGGTGGCTACTTTGATGAATCTCAAATATAAAATATTTGTTTAACACTTTTTTTGGTTACTACATGATTCCATATGTGTTATTTCATAGTTTTGATGTCCACTAATTTACTACAATGTAGAAAATAGTTTTTTTTAACTGCAATGAGTAGGTGTGTCCAAACCTTTGACTATTTTTTACAATAAACAAAAACATACACAGACAAAATCAAAAAACAGCCTAACATTTACATACATTATTTCACCAAACAGTTCTTATAGATTCCGTTCCAGACTGTTATATTGTTCTTAACTATGAAGTTATACAGTTGAAGTCGGAAGTTTACATACACCTTAGCCAAATACATTTAAACTCAGTTTTTCACAATTCCTGACATTTAATCCTGGTAAAAATTCCCTGTTTTAGGTCAGTTAGGATCACCACTTTATTTAAAAATGTGAAATGTCAGAATAATAGTAAAAATAATGATTTATTTCAGCTTTTATTTCTTTCATCACAGTCCCAGTGGGTCAGAAGTTTACATACATTCAATTAGTATTAGGTAGCATTGCCTTTAAATTGATTAACTTAGGTCAAACGTTTCGGGTTGCCTTCCACAAGCTTCCCACAATAAGTTGGGTGAATTTTGGCCCATTCCTCCTGGCAGAGCTGGTGTAACCGAGTCAGGTTTGTAGGCCTCCTTGCTCTCACACGCTTTTTCAGTTCTGCCCACACATTTTCTATGGGATTGAGGTCAGGCCTTTCTGATGGCCACTCCAATGCCTGGACTTTGTTGTCCTTAAGCCATTTTGCCACAACTTTGGAAGTATGCTTGGGGTCATTGTCCATTTGGAAGACCCATTTGCGACCAAGCTTTAACCTGACTGATGTCTTGAGATGATACAGTGAATTATAAGTTAAATAATCTGTCTGTAAACAATTGTTGGAAAACTTACTTATGTCATGCACAAAGTAGATATCCTAACCGACTTGCCAATACTATAGTTTGTTAACAAGAAATTTGTGTCGTGGTTGAAAAATGAGTTTTAATGACTCCAACCTAAGTGTATGTAAACTTCTGACTTCAAATGTATATCTTCTTAGTTTATCCTTTGAAAATAGACACGTAAAACGATTCTGGGGTGAGAATGCACATCTTCAATATGCACCCATTGTTCCTCTTTAGTGCATTTAACAATATGTCATAAGTAAAAGCTTTGGGTGGCGAGTTGATATAATTCCAAGTCCGGAAGTTTTAAACCACCCTCAGACTAAGGAAGATGAACAACTTTACTTTTTATTTGCCCATATAAAGTCTTACGATCGAGTATACTTTTTAAAAATAATGTATTCGGTAAGGTAATCGGTAATACCGTAAATAAATATAAAACCTTTGGGAGAAGATGCCATTCTGTAACGCACTTCTATGAGTAGAGGGTGCGAAGTCAGGCACAGGGAACAGAGGGTAAAGGACAATTGTTTTTTATTCCGGCGCAGGAAAACGGTCACGCCAAAACACCAGGCGCATAACAAAGACCAGCCCAAAAACAGGACCCAACCAGTCTGGAGAAAAACAAGAGAATCGCACAACCACAAACACGAACAGAGGAAAATAAGCCCGCACAAAAGCAGGCGGGCATCACCGACTTAAATAGCTCAACTAAAACCTAAACAAGAAACAGGTGTAACCAATCAGAAAAAAACAACAGAAAAGGGAAAAGGGATCGGTGGCAGCTAGTAGACCGCCAAGTGCCGCCCGAACAGGAAGAGGAGCCACCTTCGGTGGGAGTCGTGACACATTCTAAAAAGGTTTATTCTACCGGTAAGATTTATGGGAAGATTGTTCCATTTAATAAAATCTGCTTTCAATTGGTTGAGTAATGGGATAAATTATCTGTCACGCTCTGACCTTTAATATCTCTGTTTTCTTTATTTTGGTTAGGTCAGTGTGTGACGAGGGTGGGTATGCTCGTTTTTGTATTGTCTAGGGTTTTTGTATGTCATGGGGTTTTGTAGGTCTAGGTATTTATGTCTATGGTGGCCTGATATGGTTCCCAATCAGAGGCAGCTGTTTATCGTTGTCTCTGATTGAGGATTATATTTAGGTGGCCATTGTTATGAGCCGTCCTCCCCTCAGCAGGCTCCACTGCCTTAAATCAATATTATTTTTATTTTTCCTATTGCAATTATTTCCACATTTATTTAATATCCTGAGATTTTAGAGTATTCTGAAAATATTATTTTCAAGAGGTTTTTCAGGTATATCAGGAGATCGTCAGCAAATACGTTTAGTTAGTTTATACTCATGTTTAACAATACTGATACCTGTTATGTTTGGGTCCTGTATAGCTATTCCTGCAAGCAGTTCAATTGCCAGTGCAAACAGGAGGGGGAGAGAGGACATCCCTGTCTTGTACCCCTTTCTATAGCAATTTCATCAGATAATGTGTTATTTGTGTATATTTTAGCTTTAGGAAATGATATAATATTTCTATAAAATGTATTATTTCAACTGGAAAGTTGAAGGCTTCGGAAGTTTTGAATAGAATAGCCCATTCAAGACAGTCAAGCCTTTTCGGCATCAACCACCATTATTGACAAACCTACATTTCTTTTTTTTGTATTGTATTATACTGAAACATGTTCTTGTATTTGTTTGTAACCCTGTTTGGTTAAGACTTTTGCCATTCTGTTGCTTATGAGTTTTGTTATCATTTTAATAACGCAATTTATTACATTTATGGGTCTGTAATCTGCAGGGCAGATCTCCAGATTTTCCTTAACTATTTAACTATAACTATTTGATACACGGAACTAGGAAGCACTGAATTGGGTCTTGTCATTTGAGTAAACTTTGTCCCTAAATGTCAAGTCAAATTGTATCGTAAAAGACGTCCATACCTGTTGCGTGCGAATGATTTAAGTGTCTAATATTTATATTTTTCGTGATTCTTTGTCTGCTTATAGTTGCTTCAGGGTTGTTGTGTCTAAGAAGACTGTAGGATCAGTCAGGTTTTTATTTAGTATGATTTGTATTGATTTTCATAGAAGCTTTTAAAATGGAAATTGATAGTGCTGTTTCTAATTGAAGCATCCTTATCTGTAAAAAAAGAACTGGTTCGGCATCGTTTTGTGAGGGCTGCAAGGTGTTTACTGGGTTTATTTTTGAATAAATAGTATGTTTTATTTGTGTTTAACTTGTTGTTGGCTGTCTTCAAACCTAAAATATCATGATAATCACACACTCTGGAAAAAGTTGCATCAGAGTTCAAAAGAAAAATGTAAGAAAAAATCTTTACCAGCTAAAGAAAACAACATTTCCGAAGCATTATTCCTGCTTATGTTCAGAAATGTTGTTTTCTTCTTAACCCTGTAAAGATTGTTTATGGGCTTTTCTAAGATAGTGATTTATTTTTCTTACATTTTTATTTTGAACCTTGTGCTATTTGTGTACTTTCCATGTAAAACATTTCAGTTTGAATCAGAGTTAACCTTGTCTGTCCCGTCTAGCA
The DNA here is from genome assembly GCF_002021735.2 of Oncorhynchus kisutch. NCBI lineage: Eukaryota > Metazoa > Chordata > Actinopteri > Salmoniformes > Salmonidae > Oncorhynchus > Oncorhynchus kisutch. The sequence goes on along the minus strand of NC_034202.2, from coordinate 9,228,065 downwards.
TTGAAGAACCAAATAAAACATTTGAGCTGATATGGAAGAGTCATAGTATGGATACATATGGTATACATTGCATATATAAAATGTGTACAAATGTAGGCTGAGCAATCATTTAACAGAGAACACACAAAAAGCAAAGTACTTTGTACTTTGTGGCGCTGTTCCTTTTTAGGGCTTTTAAGATCCAACTCCTATCCTAATGTACCAACAAGTCTGTGGATGATGTTATACTGTACATTGAACAGCAACTGTCAGTTAAGTGCTGTGGTCAGTTTGCAATACCTGGTGAATTCAAGTATAGTGGCTAGTGGGGCTCTACTTGGGGAGAGTGGGTTCACCGAAAGTGAGATGTGTGGCAGCACCACACCTATTTCAGGGAGGTGTCTAATGCTCTCCCAGCCACCCCGTCCTGATCTCTCGGATAGAGCCCATCTCCATATCTCAGCAATAACCACCATTGAATCCTAGCTATAATGAAAACAAGGAATACTCTAAAATCTAATCTGTCCATAACTCTTAATTTTACAGTAGTCAAAAATTGTTTTAATTACATTGTAGTATAGATAAATCCTTCCTTTCCTCTCTCCCAAGCTAACCTGATCTATCTACACCTCCCCCTCCTAGTTTTCCATCCCCCTTTACCCCACCCAAGCAAGTTTGTCCCAACCTTCCATCCTTACCCGCCCAAGCAAGCTTGTCCCAACTTTTTCCCCTTCCTCTCAGACACACTTACAACCATCCATCAATCAAATTACTAATTAATTCTCAATCATTCCCACACAACACATAGCCTATGCATCCAGGGGTCTTTTTATGTCCACCCCTACTTCAGTTGGTCAGATTCTGAACTCTTTCTGGAGTTGTGGGAAAGGGAGGAAGGGGAGAGGGGTAGAGAGAGAGAGCGGGCATGAGTGCAGTGACTGTTTACGATCAACATGCCTTACAGAGGCAGTATTCTGCAGGAGTTGTGTTTCCGCCGTGTGTGTGTGTGTGTGTGTGGAGTGTTGCGTCAACATGGTGTGTGCTATGAACCTGTCTCCTTCCTCTGTGGGCATGCGAGAGCGTAAGTGTGTGTGTGTGGGCTTGTATTACTACCTTCGTGGGTACCGGAAATCCCCAAAAGTCCCCACAATGATAGTAAAACCAGGAAAATTCTCCCTTGTGAGGATTTTTTCCAGGTCCCCACGAGGACAACGGCAGTTTTAAGGTTAGGGGTTAGGCGTTAGGGTTACGATAAGAAGTTAGGGAAAATAGGATTTTGCATGGAAATCAAGGATGTGTAGCAAAACATATGCTGTGTGTGTGCGTCTGTGTGTGCGTGAGTGTGCAAGTAAGAGAGAGAGAGAGAGAGAGAGGGGCAGGGTGGAGTAGAGAGCAGAGCAGAAAGCAGTCTGTTTTCTCTAAAAGGTCTGATTCAGCTTGGTTAGAAAAAAACACAGACAGGAATTTTATTAGATAGCTCCGGTTGGCGGCAGAGCCTCCAGTTCTCTGGTTTAAAATTGCCAAGCTGCACAAACACCGCTTGAAAATCAGAATGTTGCAGACCTCTGGAAAACATCGTCTCTGTACCATATCCGAGTCAGCGGATGGGCTTTGACCAAATTCTTGACCGAAAAATGTTGTTTAGAACAGCAATGTTATGGCATTGTGTTATAATGTTATGGCATTGTGTTATAGACTGCAACAGTCGGGTACCCAAACTAGCGGTCAACTACAGCACATACACTTGATTCATTCTGGTGCTTTGAGGCAGAAATCCAATGCTCCCACCCCTCACTGGTGCTACGCACTGTGTTGTATAAAAGGGGGTATATCTGCAGGAAAGTGGCAAATAAGGGACTGTGAGAAAGGGGGTCATACAAACATTGACTTTTTTTTTTTTGTTACAGGAAACAAACATACCGTGAATTCAGTCTGAAATAGGTATAGAAATATATTCCGGCATAATGGGGATACTATTTCAGTCCAACGCCGTCAGTAAAGAATCTCTCTTTTCATAGTCGTTTTTTTTGGAGATGGAGGGAGCTCTCAGGGCCAGAGAAAGTGGTTAGCTGCTGTTGAATGGACTAGGTCACCAATCCATGGAAAGTGCATGGAGCCCCAGCTCTAATTAAAAGCAGTATTATTGTTAAGGTGTGGCTGCCACTCCACTTCATGTCTGAGACCCAGTGTAAGATTTAGACCTGTATAATGTTCTCAGTACACAAAATCCCAGCCCTTAACACACACAAAGACCCCCTGTCCTGCACAGACTGTGTGTGTGTGCGTGTGTGTGTGCGTGCGTGACTGGAACAGGCCTAGTGGACTGGGGAGTTAGAGAGCAATCAAGAATATGTTTCATTGACGTTCTTAAGGGGACTGACTTCGTTTTTGACACAATCAGCCCCTATAAATGAACATTTCTAGCTACCATCAGAAATAACAACACAAACGAGAATGATTTATTATTTACGCTTTCAGGAATTCCAGTGGCTTGACCCATGCAAATCCTGGTAAAAAAAAAAATCAAATAGACAAATATCCCACTAACCACTCTGCAAATGAATAGCATAACACCAACAGTAGCGAAGTTTCTCTCCGTTTGAATGACATCAGCAATATTCCTAATGTTTGTGCAATCACTCCAGAGTTCTCTGGGCCAGAGACCAGCATGGAGGCTGGCTCTGTAGACCTCTCACTCTCCTCAACGTCAAACAGCTCCTACGGACAGACTGGTGTTCAACCCGGGTCTCCTGCACTAAATCTGCACAATCTACTAAATTGGGTTAGTTTACACAATTCTTCAGGTCTTGGACGAGGTTACTTATGACCTTTGTTCACTGAACCTCCAGGAGCCATCTGAAGCTCTTGGAGATTTCTTGTAGTCTAGGAAGTAAATTAAGCCAATTCTAAAGATTATCCCAATAGACACACAATTCTCTGTATACGGTTCAGACAGTTGGTGAACTTTCCCCCAAAAAGTTAATGTCGTTAGTGAATGTCTTGACAAAGGTCGTTAAACTCTATAGGTAAGTAATGGTGTGAGTGGGAGCCCTTCTGTTGATGACCTGAGCTATGGAGTTTATATTCCCATCAGAATGAGCAAGACAGTGTGTGTGTGTGTGTGTGTGTGTGTGTGTGTGTGTGTGTGTGTGTGTGTGTGTGTGTGTGTGTGTGTGTGTGTGTGTGAGAGAGTGTTTATGTGTGTGAGAGTTAAGGTAATAGTCAATTCAAAGGACCCATGAACTTTAACAGAGACCGTTTCCCCCCCGTCCACTAACATCCTCAGTTCCTCTCACATCCAGTTCTCACAGGACACTGCTCTGCTTATCTGACTAACAAGTCAGAGGTCAGGGGTCATATCTGATACCGCTACATTGGACCAATGAGAGGGCATGTTGTTGTAGTGATAATCCAGCTAGGCTTTACACGACTTCTGCGAGAAGCTATAAGGGACTCTTCTAGATTGTAGTAAATCCCATCTTTCAGACCGTCGTATATCTGATCTGCCAAGACAGATCATCAAGGCACAGAGGCACAGCATGAACAATATACGGTATCAATATTTTAGTGCAATCGACCACATCTAAAGAATGTTTACAATGCTATATAAATGCAGACATACACAGCTTTTGCAATGCACTCTCCTCTCTCTGTCTCTCAGCTGTCTCCCTCTCTCTCTCATTGCCTCTCCCTCGCTTTGGGAAAACAGATTACTGTAACAAGAATATTTGTGTTTTGATTCATTAAGTCTGTTGTTGAGTGTGGTGTAACGACAGAATGTGAGAGCCATGCAGTCTTTTGGTGAGCCAAATGAGAGAGAAAGTAAATAAAGAACACATCAACTGTCCACATCACCACCTCCATTATAAACGAATAACAATCTCACTGATCTGGTTGTAATGAGCTGGATCTTAGTTGGAGGCGATTGTTGCATCACTTCTATTGTTCCTGTTTTGATTTCTTGTCCACTGTCTATCCTTGAGGAACACTCCAGTGTTTTGAGTCCATCTCTTGCCTCCTGTAGCTTCAACTCACATAGCTGGAGAGGAACAATGTTTGTGAATGGATGGATTAGAGAGGAGGCCAAAGACGAAAGATGCATGTGAACGAGAGAAAACAGGCAGAGTTTGTGTGCTGCTTGACTGCATATTTTCTGTTCGTTTTAGCAGGGTGTGTGTGTGTGTGTGTGTTTGAGGATTGAAAACATGAATCTCTAGTGAGTGTGTTGTGCTTTGCAACATTCCAAGCAATGTGTGGTTAGATTGAGCAGACAAATCATCCTTAGCCAATCAACAGACAGAACTGTTCCTAATTAAAACACACTGATTCACCAACTTAACACGAACAGACCAACAGAATGGCACTGTACACTGGAGAGTCTCTGGAGGCTTCGTAAAGAGAAAGAGGGCAGAGAGATTGTTGTGGGTCAGTAACCCAACCGTTAAAACACACCATCGGCATCACCAGAGTCTCAGCCCTCCCCACCAAGAGACTAACGAGGGTTTGATTGACGAACTATAACAGAGGCCTTCTACCAGAGTAATGCACTTCAGTGATTGGCTAAAGTGAACTGGCAGGACCCCAGCACGCATATTGTATGTTGCTTCTGGCTTATATGCCTGAATGAGACAATGCAGTCCAACTCATACTCTCCCATGTAGTTGATTGACTCTGGACCCAAGCCAGGTGGGTGTGTCTCTAGAGATTTCAGCTCTCGGGTTGGTTGTTTAGACACAAAACCGGCGTGTGCTCAACTATTGGGCAAAACAGTCAGGGTTGGCTTAGATTGTCGACAACAAGTCAATTATTTTTCATATCCAATGTTTACCGAAAATATAAAGTTGCACAATGAGCATTTGTCTCTCAAACCCTTACAACAACAAAAAAGATTGCAGTAAAAGTGCAGTAACTGCAGTCGACTGTGGTATTCTGGACGCAGAACTTGCAGAATAACTGCAGTGAACTCAAATCAATTCCAATCAAATGTTATTTGTCACATGCGCAGAACAGGTGGACCTTACAGTGAAATGCTTACTTACAAGCCCTTAACCAACAATGCAGTTTTAAGAAAAAAAGTGTAAAGTATAAATAACAAATAAGAAAAATTGAAAAATAACAAATAATTAAGGAGCAACAAGAAAATAAGAGTAGGCTATATACAGGGCGTACCAGTACAGAGTCAAAGTGTGGGGGGACTGGTTAGTTGAGGTAATATGTACATGTAGGTAGAGGTAAAATGACTATGGATAATAAACAGAGAGCAGCAAGCGCGTACAAATGCAGGGTGGGGTGGGGACAATGCAAATAGTCTGGGTACCCATTTGATTAGCTGTTATGGCATGGGGGTAGAAGCTGTTAAGAAGCCTTTTGGATCTAAACTTGGTGATCCGGTACCGCTTGCCCTGCGGCAGCAGAGAGAACAGTCTATGACTAGGGTGGCTGGAGTCTTTGGCAATTTTTTGGGCCTTCCTCTGATACCGCCTGGTATGGAGGTCCTGGATGGCAGGAAGCTTGTCCTTGGTGATGTACTGGGCCATACACACTACCCTCTGTAGTGCCTTGCAGTCGGAGGCCGAGCAGTTGCCATACCATGCATTGATGCTCTCGATGGTGCAGCTGTAGAACAGTTTGAGGACCTGAGGACCTATGCCAAGTCTTTTCAGTCTCCTGAGGGGGAATATGTTTTGTCGTGCACGCTTCACGACTGTTTTTGTGGGTTTGAACCATGATAGTTTGTTGGTGATGTGGACACCAAGGAACTTGAAGCTCTCAACCTGCTCCACTACAGACCTGTCGATGAGAATGGGGGTTTGCTCAGTCCTTTTCTGTAGTCCACAATCATCTCTTTGAGGGAGAGGTTGTTATGCTAGCACCACACTGCCAGGTCTCTGACCTCCTCCCTATACGCTGTCTCATCATTGTCAGTGATCAGGCCTACAACTGTAGTGTTGTCGGCAAACTTAATGATGGTGTTGGAGTCGTGTTTGGCCATGCAGTCATGGGTGAACAGGGAGTACAGGAGGGGAGTAAGCACACACCCATGAAGAGCCCCTGCGTTGAGGATCAGCGTGGCAGATGTGTTGTTACCTACCCTAACCACCTGGGGGTGGAACGTCAGGATGTCCAGGTTCTAATTGCAAAGGGAGGTGTTTAGTCCCAGGGTCCTTAGCTTAGTGATGAGCTTTGGGGTCACTATGGTGTTGAACGCTGAGCTGTAGTCAATGAATAGTATTCTCACATAGGTGTTCCTTTTCTCCAGGTGGGTAAGGGCAGTGTGGAGGCAATAGAGATTGCATCATCTGTGGATCTGTTGGGGTGGTACGGTCTAGGGTTTCTGGGTTAATGGTGTTGATGTGAGCCATGACCAGCCTTTCAAAGCACTTCATGGCTACAGACGTGAGTGCCATGGGTCGGTAGTCATTTAGGCAGGTTACCTTGGTGTTCTTCGGCACAGGGACTATGGTGGTCTGCATTACAGACTCGGTCAGGGACAGGTTGAAAATGTCAGTGAAGACACTTGCCAGTTGGTCAGCCCAAGCTCGGAGTACCCATCCTGGTAATCCAGCTGGCCCCATGGCCTTGTGAATGTTGACCTGTTTAAACATCTTACTCACACAGTTGTTTGGAACAGCTGATGCTCTTATGCATGCTTCAGTGTTGCTTGCCTCGTGGTGAGTATAGAAGTTATTTAGCTCGTCTGGTAGGCTTGTGTCACTGGGCAGCTTGTGGCTGTGCTTCCCGTTGTAGTCCGTAATAGTTTGCAAGCCCTGCCACATCCGACGAGCGTCAGAGCCGGTGTAGTACGATTCAATCTTAGTCCTGTATTGATGCTTTGCCTGTTTGATGGTTCGTCGGAGGACATAGCGGGATTTCTTATAAGCGTCCGGGTTAGAGTCCCGCTCTTTGAAAGTGGCAGCTCTACTCTTTAGCTCAGTGCAGATGTTGCCTGTAATCCATGTCTTCTGGTTTGGGTATGTACGTACGGTTACTTTGGGGACAACGTCATCGATGCACTTATTGATGAAGTGTACTCCTCAATGCCATCGGAAGAATCCCGGAACATATTCCAGTCTGTGCTAGCAAAACAGTCCTGTAGCTTAGCATCTGCATCATCTGACCACTTCCTTATTGAGCGAGTCACTGGTACTTCCTGCTTTAGTTTTTGCTTGTAAGCAGGAATCAGGAGGATGGAGTTTTGGTCATATTGGCCAAATGGTGGGCGAGGGACGCGTCTCTGAGTGTGAAGTAAAGGTGGTCTTGACTTTTCTTTCCTCTGCTGGCACATTTAACATGCTGGTAGAAATGAGGTCAAACGGATTTAAGTTTCCCTGCATTAAAGTCCCTGGCCACTAGGAGCGCTGGACTGCAGTTAGAGTTACAGTTATTGTTTAGCTAGCTAGTAGCAAATATTTGCCATATTAGCATAGACGTGACATCAGTCAAACACCTCGAAACAAGACATCAAGAACAACATCAAACGAGCCACTTACTATTCAACACATTACAGTTTCTTGTCATTGTTGCTAACTGTCCAACCATCCAGAACCATTTGAAGCGTATGCATCGTTTTCGTGACGTTGTCAGCTGACCCATCTACAGTGCATTCGGAAAGTATTCAGACCCCTTCACATTCTTGCACATCAATCATTTTTGCACATCAATCTACACACAATACCCCATAATGACAAAGCAAAAGAGATAGCCTTCTGTCATACTTTCCAAGTCTATGCCCAACCAGTTCGAGCTCCTAATTTTTTAAATTAAAATTATTATTAAAATTATTCTCTCCAGAAATAAGTCTCTCACTGTTGCCGCCTGTTACAGAACCCTCTCAGTTCCCAGATGTGTCCTGGATACCATATGTGAATTGATTGCCCCCCATCTATCTTCGGAGTTCATTCTGTTAGGTGACCTAAACTGGGATATGCTTAACACCCCAGCAGTCCTACAATCTAAGCTAGATGCCCTCAATCTCACACAAATCATCAAGGAACCCACCAGGTACAACCCTAAATCTGTAAACAAGGGCACCCTCATAGATGTTATCCTGACCAACTGGCCATCCAAATATTCTGTTTCCAATCAGGATCTCAGCGATCACTGCCTCATTGCCTACATCTGCTATGGGTGTGCGGTCAAACGACCACCCCTCATCACTGTCAAATGCTCCCTAAAACACTTCAGCGAGCAGGCCTTTCTAATAGACCTGGACCGGGTATCCTGGAAGGATATTGACCTCATCCCGTCAGTAGAGGATGCCTGGTCATTCTTTAAAAGTCATTTCCTCACCATCTTAAATAAGCATGCCCCTTTAAAAAAAATGTAGAACTAAGAACAGATATAGCCCTTGGTTCACTCCAGACCTGACTGCCCTCGACCAGCACAAAAACATCCTGTGGCGGATTGCACCAGCATCAAATAGTTCCCGCGATATGCAACATTACAGGGAAGTCAGGAACCAATACACGCAAGTCAGTTAGGAAAGCAAAGGCTAGCTTTTTCAAACAGCAATTTGCATCCTGTAGCTCTAACTCCAAAAAAGTACTGGGACACTATAAAGTCCATGGAGAATAAGAGCACCTCCTCCCAGCTGCCCACTGCACTGAGGCTAGGAAACACTGTCACCACCGATAAATCCACGATAATAGAACATTTCAATAAGCATTTCTCTACGGCTGGCCATGCTTTCCTTCTGGCTACCCCAACCACGGTCAACAGCTCTCCACCCCCCGCAGCTACTTGCCCAAGCCTTCCCAGCTACTCCTTCACCCAAAACCAGATAGCTGATGTTCTGAAAGAGCTGCAAAACAAATCAGCTGGGATAGACAATCTGGACCCTCTCTTTTGCCATTGTTGCAACCCCTATTACCAGTCTGTTCAACTTCTCTTTCGTATCGTCCGAGATCCCCACGGTTTGGAAAGCTGCCGCGGTCATCCTCCTCTTCAAAGAGGGTGACACTCTAGACCCAAACTGTTACAGACCTATATCCATCCTGCCCTGCCTTTCTAAAGTCGAAAGCCAAGTTAACAAACAGATCACTGACCATTTCGAATCCCACCGTACCTTCTCCGCTGTGCAATCTGGTTTCCGAGCTGGTCATAGGTGCACCTGAGCCACGGTCAAGGTACTAAACGATATCATAACCGCAATCGATAAAAGACAGTACTGTGCAGCCGTCTTCATCAACCTGGCTAAGGCTTTCGACTCTGTCAATCACCACATTCTTATCGGCAGACTCAACAGCCTTGGTTTCTCAAATGACTGCCTCGCCTGGTTCACCAACTACTTCTCAGACAGAGTTCAGTGTGTCAAATCAGAGGGCCTGTTGTTCGGACCTCTGGCAGTCTCTATGTGGGTACCACAGGGTTCAATTCTTGGGCCGACACTTTCTCTGTATATATCAACGATGTCGCTCTTGCTGCGGGTGATTCCCCGATCCACCTCTATGCAGACAACACCATTCTGTATACATTTGGCCCTTCTTTGGACACTGTGTTAACAAACCTCCAAACGAGCTTCAATGCCATACAACACTCCTTCCGTGGCCTCCAACTGCTCTTAAACGCTTGTAAAACTAAATGCATGCTTTTGAACCGCCTGACTAGCATCACTATTCTGGACGGTTCTGACCTAGAATATGTGGACAACTACAAATACCTAGGTGTCTTATTCTATGTTTAACTCTGTGTTGTTGTTTGTGTCGCACTGCTTTGCTTTATCTTGGCCATGTCGCAGTTGTAAATGAGAACTTGTTCTCAACTGGCCTCCCTGGTTAAATAAAGGTGTTCTCAACTGGCCTACCTGGTTAAATAAAGGTGTTCTCAACTGGCCTACCTGGTTAAATAAAGGTGTTCTCAACTAGCCTACCTGGTTAAATAAAGGTGTTCTCAACTAGCCTACCTGGTTAAATAAAGGTGTTCTCAACTAGCCTACCTGGTTAAATAAAGGTGTTCTCAACTAGCCTTCCTGGATAAATAAAGGTGTTCTCAACTGGCCTTCCTGGTTAAATAAAGGTGAAATAAAATACAAATAAAAAACAGGTTTGTTGAAATGTTGGCAAATGTATTAAAAAAGGAACGGAAATATCACATTTACATAAGTATTCAGGCCCTTTACTCAGTACTTTGTTGAAACACCTTTGGCAGTGATTACAGCCTTGAGTCTTCTTGGGTATGACGCTACAAGCTTGGCACCCTGTTTTTGGGGAGTTTCTCCCATTCTTCTCTGCTCTGTCAGGTTAGATGGGGAGCTTCGTTGCACAGCTATTTTCAGGTCTCTCCAGAGATGTTCGATCGGGTTCAAGTCCGGTCTCTGGCTGGGTTACTCAAGGACATTCAGACCCCTGTCCCGAAGCCACTCCTGCATTGTCTTGGCTGTGTGCTTAGGGTCATTGTCCTGTTGGAAGTTGAACCTTTACCTCAGTCTGAGGTCATGAGCGATCTGTAGCTGGTTTTCATCAAGGATCTTGCTGTACTTCATCTTTCCCTCGATCCTGACTAGTCTCCCAGTCCCTGCCGCTGAAAAACATCGCCCCAGCCTGATGCTGCCACCACCATGCTTCACCGCAGGGATGGTATTGGCCACCTGAAACCAAAAGAGTGTAGGACTATGAGTGGCACTGCCACAACATATAATACTAAGCCTTTCACGACACAAGCACACAGTAGCATAACCAAGTCATAGGTAAGCAAACTGTAGTGATAAAGCAGGGTTCACAATCCCCAGCCACCATAAACAATCACATACAGCAAGTTTGACCATCCTAAGGTGCCTCCGGTTTGCCATAAATGTCATATGTCCTCATAGGGATGTTACTGCGGTTTCACAGACCAATGTGTGAGTCACTCCAGCATTAGAGTTAATTTTTCACATGCGAGTCCCGTTCAGGTGTCACGTGGGCTGGCCAGTCATGGTCGGTAGCAAAATAGGTACCAATGAGGACAATGCACGCCAGCAATTACCAGACAGCATTTTGGCTGTTAAATGGCTTCCTGACACATGGCTGTCCAGTTCCATGGTGACTCTGTCTCTAGTAACTGCCTGGGGGAGGACTGATGCCTACCAAGCACAGTTCTGGGAGATTCCGGATGGCATTACCATTGTAGAGGTGCAATTCCTATGACATGTGAAGGCCCAATAAGTTGATGGAATTTCTTGTCAATGAGTGTCAGGTTGTTGTTGGTTCATTATAGTGAACACCTGCCTTGTGCGCTTGCCATATGTGGTTGCATCCTCCCCATACACCATAACTGTCACCAAGTCAACATATAAGGTAACTCCAGGGCAGACAGCCAGGATGGTGGACATGACTGTCTTGAAAAAGTAATGTGCTCAACCCAAACAGGATAAGAGTGTACTGGAACATCCTCATGTGCATCGCAAAGTCTGTGAGCCAGCAGAAGGTCATGTCGGATTCAGGTCGACATATTGAACTAGCAATGAATCAAAGCTCACTTCTAAATGACAAGGAGGTGACTTAAGAGCCTAATCCTGGAGGGGAAAGTTATACCACAGTGGGGGCAAGTTGTAAGGCTAGGGAGAGGGTGTCAAAGTCCAGGATTGGATTCTCTTTCCTTTTGTTGGAGCCTCCCAGTTGCCTCATTGATCCTCAAAGAGGCGTGTGACTTGGAAAACTTAGTGTTGCTATGCCAAGCAGACTGCTGCCTTTAAATATATCCACACAAAGGTGTTTGAGTTTACATGGTGAGCATTTTGGATTCCTAACATCGTCGAAGTACACAGAAAAAGAGTATTGAGTACAGGTCATAAGTATTGGACACAAATCTGAAAAATGTCTCATTTAAAACGTGTACATATACAGATGATTAAACCACCATTTAATTGTGATATGGCAGCCTTATTGGATTTTGGACACCATATTGGATTTGGAGCCAAATTTAAGTAATTACAAGAGTATGGGCTAAACATATAAAGAGGTTTGAGGGACCATAGGCAGGAAAAAAATACAGTTTTCGGTGTCTGAGCACCACATGCCTTAGAGTAAATTACGATAGCCACAACATCAAATAACGTGTTACTGTACACATTTCGTTGTTCAGGCAGGACAAGACAGCACTGAATGAGAGCAAATTAGACTGGGAAAGTTGTCTATTGAAAAGCTAGAAGAAAAAGAAACGCACACCTATTTAGGCGAGGTGCTGGCTAGCGGAGTAGAACACCTATTTAGGCGAGGTGCTGGCTAGCGGAGTAGAACACCTATTTAGGCGAGGTGCTGGCTAGCGGAGTAGAACACCTATTTAGGCGAGGTGCTGGCTAGCGGAGTAGAACACCTATTTAGGCGAGGTGCTGGCTAGCGGAGTAGAACACCTATTTAGGCGAGGTGCTGGCTAGCGGAGTAGACAACTTGAAAATAAGAATAAAAGAGAGCCGCACACTCTAGGAGCTTCGACAGCCAAGCTGTCTTCATCGGGGTATCTATTGAAAAGCTACCAAAAAGTTAAGAATAGTTTGTATTTCCACCTATTGTATCGGTGTATTTACCAGTATATATTTCCAAAATGCTTTAAGATATCCTAATGCTGGTAGGTTCTGTATGTAGGGCAGACAGTTGATTACTTGTATTCCAAATTTGAGAAATATCAGAGCTTGCAATACTGGGTTACATAAACTTATGTGGCCTGTTTGAGTTAAGAGGTGTGTCACAATATCTGTCCATTTAAACACTTTTGTAGTAACATGTTTTTATACAACCATCCATTTCATATAATGGGAGACCTTATAGAGATGGAAAAACATGGTTGTGCTTTGTTATACCTCGGGTAGGGGTATCTAAAAACATTTAAATCAGTTCATTTTTGGCCGCTAGCCTAGGGTAGAGGGGGTTGAAAGGGCCAGGGAGGGAGGGGTAAGCGGGGAGGAGGGGGGGACATTCTCAAACCACAAGTCAGCATGTCATCACACATTGTGCAATATGGATTTTATCTGGAATTCTTGGCTCTGATCAATTCTGATGTCAAAAGTTAATCTGATGTGTATATGCACTTTGTAGGCTATATTCCAAAGATTGATTTCCCATTTTATATAGACCACATATAGACCACATTTGTAGTTTATTCCATCACACTTTTAGAAAACATCACCTGCGCTGTGGAACTGGGAACATTCGCCTCTGCTGCTCGGAGTGGTCCAGAAACGGGACGTGCAAGGCTACAGGGCGGCTATTAGGTAGAGCCAAGGAAGAACGCCACACAGCCACACCTGAAATAGCCCGCTGCTCTCACAGGAGACGCTTGTTGACTAGCAGCAATAAGAAGAAGCAACTTCGAGATTTTTTTTCTTCTTCATGTGTTCATTTCTTGTTGCTTAGCTAGTTACGTGGTTCCTCCCAGGTCGCTGCGAGGTGCAATCATTCGCAACTGGACGGTGTCAAAATCACCTCGTCGCACAGCTTGGAAAAGTTATACGGTAACAGCTACGTCTTATTATACTTATTTTTCTCTACTGTTTCGAAGTGTAACATTTAGTGTTATAACATAGGCTATTATTATGGAATATTTGGTAGCATTTTAGTGCTGGTAGCGTGTACAGATTTCTTATAAGTCAGAAGAACAACTGTAACAAACTGCACTTTTTGAATAGGTGTTTTTATATACCATAAAGACTGAAAAGTGGAAAATAGTTACTTCCACTTGGATTAGAAAATACCCAGGCTCACTTTCTAACATTGATTTATTGAGGTTGATTGAAATGACACAGAAATACAGTTATTTCTAGTTATTGTCATTCCATTGATCTTAGAGTGACAGTACGTGTATGGTTAGTTCACACATATGCGTGGTGTACAAGTGTTGACGTACGTCTCTGAGTGCGGTTCTCTCCCCATATCTCTCTCTAAGGCTGGGAGGAATGGAAGTTGGCGGTGGGAAGGATGGTTGATGACCAATTAAATGCGTGGATGGAATAGTTAAGGGATGTTTATTAGAATTATTAAAGAAATATAGCTTCCTGCATTTTGGCAACAATCCCTATGATGCATGTTAGTGAGATGGAATGAGACAGGACTATCAAAACAACAACCAGCGCCTCATGCAAGTATGAGTGGATATCTGATTGTTGTGTGGTTTTTAAACAAAAGTTTTGTGACTGAATACATTTTTCTGTTTTCCATATGAAGTTGCTCAATGACTGTCTATCTGTGGGGCTGGTTGATCCTACTTGAACAGCTTATTATATTTGTGGTCAACCAGCAGAGTGGCTGGGGAGTTCAGTGAAATAGGGAAGCGAGCGAGCGTCAGGGCAATTTGTGTGTGTGTGTGTGTCCGGAGCCTGCTTCCCCAAAAAGAACATTCTGTCACTACAGAGAGTCGACAGGCATCCTTTTCAGCAGGGGACAGTGGGGGCCACAGACCTGTGTGTGTGTGTGTGTGTGTGTCAGATGAGGGGCCACAGAGACCCTGGGCAGAGTGGAGCCACTCAGTCTCACATCAGAGAAACGCACACAGAGAGAGAGACTGTTGGGCTAACAGCTACGCACACACGCACATACACACACACACACACACACACACAAACAAACATCGCCCTGATGCTCGCTCCCCTAATTCACTGGGCTCCCCAGCCACTACACACACACACACACACACACACACACACACACACACACACACACACACACACACACACACACACACACACACACACACACACACACACACACACACACACACACACACACACAGGGCCCACTTTAATGACATTATTAATTGATACCATTACACACACACACACACACACTCTCACTGCTCCAATGTTCGTCTAACCAGCTGTTTCCTCCATGTCGTTAAAGTGGGCCCTGTGTGTGTGTGTGTGTGTGTGTGTGTGTGTGTGTGTGTGTGTGTGTGTGTGTGTGTGTGTGTGTGTGTGTGTGTGTGTGTGTGTGTGTGTGTGTAATGGTATCAATTAATAATGCGTCTCTCTATTTACCTTGTGAATAGAGGATTCTCTTGTGTTGAAGGAGGGAGGGAATTTACAATCTACCGTACCGATGCAGGATGTGTGTGTGGGTGTGTGTATATGTGTGTGTGTGTGTGTGTGTGTGTGTATGTGTGCGCATGCATTCGTGCGTGCGAGTGTGTGTGTGTTCCCCAGGATTTATTTTAGCAACAGCTGGTGGAAGGACAACTTTTCCAACATTTCCTTGGTGGACAATCAAAAACAGTAATCAAAGACCTTTTGTTGTCAAGCTTCAACATGTGTTTCTCAGCAGTGCTATAAAAGTAGACAACTGTCCCACTGATCCACTTCAAAATATGCATTATTTAGTAGATACTTTATATAATGACTTCATCTGAACCCTCAGGGGGATAACATTACATCCATTCATTAAAGGTAAGAGAAGTCCAATGTAAATGTTTTGTTATCAACAATCAGGCATCTCTGGCATCACATAACAACTTCAGTTAAACTTCAGTCAATCTTTTGATTGACAGTGTGATTCCAGTCTATTAATCTGTTATAGATATTGTATTTTAACAACGCCCTCTGGTGGAATAAAGCGATTCAGATGGTTATTATGGATCTCTGTTAGAGTTTAATGATGGTGGACAGTGGGACACACACTAACACTCCATTAGTGAGTATTCAGAATGTGTCTTAGAGAATTAAGCCCTATCCTGTTCCCATCCCATAGTGAGCCACGTTGAACCTTGAACTATCCCCTCTGACCCTCTTCCTGGCAGTGTCCCCATGGGGGGTAGACTAGGGGGGGGGGGGGGGGTATGCAGACTGACCCCCGCCCTCCTACTTCAGAAGTGCCTTGCAAGGGAGGCCAAACTTCTTGGATGGGGCTCCTTTAAGTGTGGTGGTGGAGTGAACTACATTAACGTGTCTGTTTGAAGTTATGATAGATGGATCCGTGCAGGCAACGGTGAGGAGGACAGGGGTGAGGGTTAAGGATGGGGTGAGTGTTGGAATGATGGGTGTAGGCAGGGGTACGGGGTAAGGTGAGCAGGACAGGGGTGAGGTGAGGAGGATACGAGTGAGGTTTTAAGGATGGGGGTGAGTATATGACTGGAAGGAGGAGGGTGGAGGTCAGAGTTGGGGTCAGGACTGCTGAAAGTAAATGTGACACAGAGAGAGATGGAGAGGAGTGGTTGATGGCCTCTTGCTCCCTGAGGAGCAATGTGCCTAAGTAGGGAAGTGAAATGGTGAGTGAATTTGAGGTTTTTGAAGCTCTGTCCTTGGTCCAGTGTCTCTGGTGTCCACAGCTGCCCTTAGAGACGACTGTTGCATCAGAGGTGAAAGTGTTCGTCTTTATTGGTCTCTACTGTTGCCAGCATCGACGATACCCAGTCAAGTAATCACAGACCCGTGATGTTCTATACTGAAGGCTCTTTGTAGGATCCACGGGGATGTGAGAGTGGCGTAAAAATCTGCAGAGGCACTAATTAGTGTGTGTGTGTGTGTGCGTGTTTTTTTGTGTGTGTGTGTGTGTGTGTGTGTGTGTGTGTGTGTGTGTGTGTGGACCTGTTTGAACCCACCACTCTCACCGCGGGGGAAAATATATTCATTATGCAACAAGCTTCTGACTGCTCTGCTTGTGATGCTGCATATTTAAAGGCTCAGTGTACTCAAAAATGTGATTTCCCTGTGTTTTATATTTCCACACTATAAGGTTGGAATAATCTGTGGAATTGTGAAAATTATGATAATGCCCTTTTGGTGTAAGAGCTGTTTGGAAAGACCACCTGAAATTACAGCCTGTTGTGGTAGGATAGAGTTTTGGCCTGCCTGGTGACGTTCGCAAATAGACCAATAAGAAAGAGAATTCCATACCTCTCTGCCAATAACAGCTAGTTTTCCATTTTCCCCTCCCCACTCAGACCACTGCCAGACAGTCCTAGCAAAATTATTTCTTGAAAAATCGTTTTTTTCCTGAAGGCTATTTTTTTGGGGACAATTTTAATGGAAATCTATTACAGTAAGGTTCTGTTTCCCAGAAAGGATTTGATATTGATATAAAAATAGCTGCAATGGGCATTTAAGTATCCAGCCCTGCATTCAAACAAATACCCCACCCAGGACTAAATGCATAAATACCCCACCCAGGACTAAATGCATAAATACCCCACCCAGGACTAAATGCATAAATACCCCACCCAGGACTAAATGCATAAATACCCCACCCAGGACTAAATGCATAAATACCCCACCCAGGACTAAATGCATAAATACCCCACCCAGGACTAAATGCATAAATACCCCACCCAGGACTAAATGCATAAATACCCCACCCAGGACTAAATGCATAAATACCCCACCCAGGACTAAATGCATAAATACCCCACCCAGGACTAAATGCATAAATACCCCACCCAGGACTAAATGCATAAATACCCCACCCAGGACTAAATGCATAAATACCCCACCCAGGACTAAATGCATAAATACCCCACCCAGGACTAAATGCATAAATACCCCCACCCAGGACTAAATGCATAAATACCCCACCCAGGACTAAATGCATAAATACCCCACCCAGGACTAAATGCATAAATACCCCACCCGGGACTAAATGCATAAATACCCCACCCAGGACTAAATGCATAAATACCCCACCCAAGACTAAATGCATAAATACCCCACCCAGGACTAAATGCATAAATAACCCGCCCGGGACTAAATGCATAAATACCCCACCCAGGACTAAATGCATAAATAACCCACCCAGGACTAAATGCATAAATAACCCACCCAGGACTAAATGCATAAATACCCCACCCAGGACTAAATGCATAAATACCCCACCCAAGACTAAATGCATAAATACCCCACCCAGGACTAAATGCATAAATAACCCACCCAGGACTAAATGCATAAATACCCCACCCAGGACTAAATGCATAAATACCCCACCCAGGACTAAATGCATAAATACCCCACCCAAGACTAAATGCATAAATACCCCACCCAAGACTAAATAAGCCACCCAGGCCTAACCCACCAGTAACAGTCTGTGTTCTGTTTGAGCCGCGTACTGTTAATTTTTCCAGCATTTTCATTGTTAATCTATTAGTCATAGAAGGTTTCTCACCAGCTCTCCAGAACTGGTGAAACATCTACAGGATGTTACATCATAACGTTCATAACGAGTCCGGACACACATGAACCTGAAATTACAGTATGTTTATTTTCCTACACACATGAACCTGAAAATACAGTATGTTCATTTTCCTACACACATGAACCTGAAAATACAGTATGTTCATTTTCCTACACACATGAACTTAACCTTGTCCCCAGGCTAATTGCAAGCATATGTAAAGCTGACAGAGAGAGAACCCGCTGGTGGAAGAGACCTTGTTCATTATCTTGCATACAACCTCAAACATAACCTCGTCCCCTTGCTAAATCATTCTCTTATCACACGCAATCCTGACTATGTTTACTCTCTAGAACATAAACCTGACTATGTTCACTCTAGAACATAAACCTGACTATGTTCACTCTCTAACATAAACCTGACTATGTTCACTCTAGAACATAAACCTGACTATGTTCACTCTCTAACATAAACCTGACTATGTTCACCCTAGAACATAAACCTGACTATGTTCACTCTCTAACATAAACCTGACTATGTTCACTCTCTAACATAAACCTGACTATGTTCACTCGCTAACATAAACCTGACTATGTTCACTCTCTAACATAAACCTGACTATGTTCACTCTCTAACATAAACCTGACTATGTTCACTCTAGAACATAAACCTGACTATGTTCACTCTAGAACATAAACCTGACTATGTTCACTCTCTAACATAAACCTGAGTTTATTAATTCTCTAACCCAAGAGACGCATACTATGAGAGTCACATAGAGGCTCTTTGAGGTGGGGGGGGGGGGGGGGGGATGCCTGGCCACTGGGTGTGTGTGCAGTGTAGTTTAGACTAATGCCCAAGGACTACAAACACAAGGTCTGGTCTTGGGCTACAGAGTGAATAGTAGTCCACTCTTTAAGTCAGATAATGGATGAATGAAGGGAGGGACAGCATTTCTAGTGTTCCAAGCCATGCTTATAGGAAATAGAGTTACCTTATTGAGTAATGAAGTGAACTAACATATCTGGCAATACCATATCTACGATATCTGCCCATATATAGGTAGTGGGAGTTCAAGACATTTGGTAGTATTGCACAGACACACATATCAGTGTCTATAAACAATTGGGTTGCCTGTAGTAGATGAGTCTAGCCCCTCAGAATGCCTACCAAAACACAGGGTTTACTGTATGTAGGCTGCAATCTAATCTGAAGCCCATAGATTGGCTTGCTTAGTCAGCTGACCTCAGGCGAGACAGTGACACTATCCAGAGTGCAACTCATGTCTCCCTAACCCTCTACCCCCTAAACCGTGTCCTCCTGAACCATGTCCTCACCTCCTACTCTCTCAGATGGCCTGCAGAGTAGTCTCCCTCACCAGCCAAGTGTCTGAAGACAGTCCAGAGCCTAACCCCCCTCAACACATTTTTTTTTAAACCTTTTGTCCAATACCTTCTCCTAAATCAGAAAGACGAGCTGTAAGTGTGTGTATAAACGTGCATAGTCTGACTTAATTGTTGCAGAAATATAATAACCAATAATATTTTTTCTCAAGATCAGGCATGGGCAACTGGCCCCACTTTTGAATGCCCACGGATCAATATACCAACAAAAACAACAACAACAAGCACTATATACAGAGCCTTCAGAAAGTATTCACACCCCTTGACTTTTCCCACATTTTGTTGTGTTATAGCCTGAATTTAAAATGGATTACATTGAGATTTTCTTTGTCACAGGCCTATACACAATACCCCATAATGTCGAAGTGGAATTAAGTTTTTTCAACAAAAATTGAATGAAAATGGAAAGCTGAAATGTCTTCAGTCAATAAGAATGCAACACCTTTGTTACGGCCTAAATAACTTAAGGAGTAGAAATGTGCTTCATAAGTTGCATAATACAGTTGAAGTCGGAAGTTCACATACAAATACATTTAAACTCAGTTTTTCACCATTCCTGACATTTAATCCTTGTACAAATTCCCTGTCTTAGGTCAGCTAGGATCACCACTTTATTTTTAGAATGTGAAAGGTCAGAATAATAGTATTTCTTCATTCGCATTCCCAGTGGGTCAAAAGTTTACATACACTCAATTAGTATTTGGTAGCGTTGCCTTTAAATTGTTTAACTTGGGTCAAACGTTTCGGGTAGCCTTCCACAAGCTTCCCAAAGTAAGTCCATCTATTTTGTGAAGTGCACCAGTCCCCCCTGCAGCAAAGCACCCCCACAACATGATGCTGCCATCCCCGTGCTTCACGGTTGGGATGGTGTTCTTCGGCTTGCAAGCCTCCCCCTTTATCCTTCAAACAAAACGATGGTCATTATGGCCAAACAGTTCTATTATTGTTTCATCAGACCAGAGGACATTTCTCCAAAAAGTACGATCTTTGTCCCCATGTGCAGTTGCGAACCGTAGTCTGGCTGTTTCTATGGCGGTTTGGAGCAGTAGCTTTTTCCTTGATGAGCGGCCTTTCAGGTTATGTCCATATAGGAGTCGTTTTTACTGAGGATATAGATACATCTCTAGGAGACAGAACACGTCTCTTTCCTGAGTGGTATGACGGCTGCGTGGTCCCATGGAGTTTATACTTGCGTACTATTGTTTGTACAGATGAACGTGGTACCTTCAGGTGTTTGGAAATTGATCCCAAGGATAAACCATACTTCTGGGGGTCTACAATTTTGTTTCTGAGGTCTTGGCTGATTTATTTTCATTTTCCCATGATGTCAAGCAAAGAGGCACTGAGTTTGAAGGTAGGCCTTGAAATACATCCACAGGTACACCGCCAATTGACTCAACTGATGTCAATTAGCCTACCAGAAGCTTCTAAAGCCATGACATAATTTTCTGTAATTTTCCAAGCTGTTTAAAGGCATAGTCAACGTAGTGTATGTAAACTTCTGACCTACTGGAATTGTGATACTGTGAATTATATTTGAAATAATCTGTCTGTAAACAATTGTTGGAAATATTTATTGTGTCACGCACAAAGTAGAGGTCCTAACCGACTTGCCAAAACTATAGTTTGTTAACAAGACGTTTGTGGAGTGGTTGAAAAACAAGTTTTAATGACTCCAACCTAAGTGTATGTAAACTTCCTACTTCAACTGTAAGTTGCATGGACTCACTCTATATGCAATAATAGTGTTTAACATGATTTTTGTATGACTACCTCATCTCTGTAGACTACCTCATCTTACATACAATGATCTGTAAGGTCCCTCAGTCGTGCAGTGAATTTAAAACACAGATTCAACCACAAAGACCATGGGGGGTTCCAAATGCCTTGCAAAGGGCAGCTATTGGTAGATGGGTTAAAATATAAAAAGCAGACATTGAATATCCCTTTGAGTATGGTGAAGTTATTAATTACACTTTGGAAGGTGTACCAATGCACCCTCTAACTACAAAGATACGGGTGTCCTTTCTAATTAATTTGCCAGAGAGGATGGAAACCACTCAGGGATTTCACCATGAGGCCAATGGTGACTTTAAAACAGTTACAGAATTGAATGACTCTGATAGAAAATTGAGGATGGATCAACAACATTGTAGTTACTCCACAATACTAACCTAATTGACAGAGGGAAAAGAAGGGAGCCTGTACAGAATAAAAATATGCATCCTGTTTGCAAGTAAAAATGTGGCAAAGAAATGAACTTTAGGTCCTGAATGCAAAGCGTTATGTTTTGGGCAAATCTAGCACAACACATCACTGAGTACCACTCTTCATATTTTCTAGCGTGGTGGTGGTTGCATTATGTTATGCGTATGCTTGTTTAATAGTTTTTTACTTTTAAAAGAAATGGAATAGTGCTAAGCACAGGCAAAATCCTTGAAGAAAACATGCTTCAATCTGCTTTCCAACAGACACTGGGAGACAAATTCACCTTTTAGCAGGACAACAACCTAAAACACACATGTACAATTATACACTGGAGTTGCTTACCAAGACTACATTGAATGTTCCCGAGTCGCCTAGTTATAGTTTGATTTCAATTGGCTTGAAAATCTATGGCAAGACTTGAAAATGGCTGTCTAGCAATGATCAACAACCAACTTGAACGAGCTTGAAGAATTTAAAAAAGAATCATGTGCAAATATTGTACAATCCACGTGTGCAAAGCTCTTAGAGACTAATCCAGAAAGACTCACAGCTGTAATCGCTACCAAAGGTGATTCTAACATGTACTCAGGGGTGTGAATACTTATGTAAATTATATATTTTTGTATTTAATTTGCAAACATTTCTAAAAACGTGTTCTCTTTGTCATTATGGAGTATTGTGTGTAGAGGGGTGAATTTAATCCATTTTGAATTCAGGCTGTAACACAACAAAATGTGGAATAAGTCGAGGGGTATTACAACTTTCTGATGGCACTGTATACCTATGCCCTATATATTTATATACAGTGCCTTTGGAAAGTATTCAGACCCCTTGATTTTTCCACTCATCAATCTACACACATACAGTATTGAGTCTTCTTGGATATGACGCTACAAGCTTGGCACACCTGTATTT
>NC_034202.2:9195498-9200498 GCF_002021735.2 Oncorhynchus kisutch | reverse complement strand
TTTCCTGATATTCTACACATTTCGGCATAAGGAGAAAATAATTGTTTGCAGTTTTTAGTACTGCATGGTATCTGAGTGAGAGTGACTAATTCAATCAGTGAGGGACCCCAGCCTGTAATTCGACCATGATTACTGCACATTAAGATAGCTGGCTAGACTAACTTACAAATCAAGAAAATGTTAGCTGCAATTCTACACATTTGGCCATGGGGCGGGGAGAAGATTTAGCAATTTTATAACTCATTTCATGCAATTCCACTAATTTTTCCATAGAGTGGAGAGAAATGTTTTCACTATGATATCTGAGTGAGAGTGATAGATGACTAACTCACCAATTAAAAAATGTAAACTGACATGGACTAATTGAGTGACTGTCAGCGACTGACATAACAAGTGAAAAGCTGCTGAAGGGGGGGGGGGGGATTGATCCACAGGCCTACAAAAGGGGGGGACAGTTGCCCATCCCTGATTTAAATCAGTATTATCCCACCTTGTAATATCATTGACAGGTTGTACCATTGACTTATGGCACCAATATGTGTCTTAAAATAAATACACAATAGGTATTATTTTGAAAGATTAGCTGTCAAATTATTTCCATACAGGGAATCCGGTCCAATGCAGACACCGTGAACGTATGTGAGACACATTTTAATACCATGTGTGTGTGTGTGTGTGTGTGTGTGTGTGTGTGTGTGTGTGTGTGTGTGTGTGTGGTGTGTGTGTGTGTGTGTGTGTGTGTGTGTGTGTGTGTGTGTGTGTGTGTGTGTGTGTGTGTGTGTGTGTGTGTTGTGTGTCTGTGTGTGTGTCTGTGTGTGTGTGTGTGTGTGTGTGTCCGTCACTCCTCACAGAGGCATGATGACTCATCAAAAAAATCAGCTCAGTGATGAACTGCAGGATCCCAGTCGTCTCACAGTCACAGTCCATCAGAATGTCACTATAGCTGGTTACTGTTGGGACGTGCCTGTCATTCTGCAGTCCTGGTTTAGTCTTGGTGCTGCTCGGGCAGACTCCCAAGGAGTATGTGCGCTGGGGAAGATTCCACAGAGTGTTTAACTCTAGCCAGAGAGGCCTGTTTTATGCTTGGCCTAGGGAAAGGATTTGTGAGGGTTAATTGTCCTCTCTGGTACGTGTGTTTGGTCGTAAATAAGGCCGGCACTAGTCATTGGTCACTGGGTATGTCCTGGTCACCCTCTGTTCTCCTCCAACCTATAGAATGTAGCCAAGGTTGTAAGGAGCTCTGAAAGTGGACTCAGTGACATTTTGATGACGGTCATAAATTACCAGTAATGGAGGACAATCCGTCAGTCGGTGCCCAGTCATAATGTTATGTCACCGACTGGCTATCTGGTTACTCACCGCCAACCAGACATTTTGTGCCCCTTTCAGTGGCCAAGGCCACGTATGAAAACATGCAGGCACGCATACACACAAACACTGGGAGTGGTTGTGTTGTCCTGTTCCCCGGAGAGAGCCTGATATGTGTTAGCTATGGCAGGGACAAGGATTCCACAAAGAAATAAGAGAAGAAACCAAAATTATAATGCAAATCCACGTGATATCAATTCAAATACAGACATGTAGCAAATAAAACATTTTGGCATTTTGTTTTCGTATACGTTTTAATGACTCTAAATAGTTTTCCAAATCTGATTTTTAAAAATAAGAAAAGGGGCTTTTTCTTCATAAATTTAGATTTGTGTATCAACATTTTTCCGAATAAAATAAAGAGATTTATGACATACTCATGTTCAATTGTGGAATCAGTGTGGTAAAATAATATATCAAACTTAGATATTGTATGCATTTTGTTGCCAAGATCAGTCCAGAACACCTCACTCAGTAAACAATGACCAGAATAAGTGTTCAATAGGTTCCGTTTCTAGTTCACAAAAAACTGCATTCACTGGTAACATCAGGTATACATTTAGAAATCAAGCCATTACACGGATAGAATCTATGGATAATCTTAAAGGAGATCTCCTTTACTTTATTGGTCACCATAAATGTGTGTGGAGTGAGCCAAGCACGGCGCCAGTTTACATCAAACGATGTTGGTCTAGGAATAGACTTCCTAGACCAACAGGGTCCGTGATGGCGGTCTAAATGTCTTAGACTTCACTCTCTTCAATCAGATATCAAAATTCAACTGGGTTAAAAGGTACATAAATCAATCCTCATAGTTCCCGGAATATCATACCTCATTTGTTTTTCAGAAGCTCGGAGGGCTTCATTCTTTTACTACCACGTCCGTATATTATGGGCAAAACCTCCTGTGAAATTGGCGGCTTTTCACAAGCAGGCTTTAATGTGCTGGGGTTTGCTGTTTTAACACAACTTTTCACCTCATAAATGTTTTTTTATGGACTAATGGGTCGATATTACGGTAGGAATCTATTTACCAGGAGAGAATTTGTGGAAAGATACAACTTTGAGGTTTCAAGCAAGGCACTGACACTGTTATAAAAGCTGTACCAACTGGGATAACTTCAGAATAATGCATATTTGGAATATCTCCTATTGTAAGCGACATCCAGGTGAATGGCACAGGTTTACGAGATAAGAAATTCAACAATCGTTTATTAAGGGAATTATATTATTGTCTTTCATTCTAATCCACTCAGTGAAAAACAGAAAGGATGGAATAATGACTCCCCAATTCATATTATTGCTGGTGATGTGGGTTGCCAGACACAAAGCCAGAGCATGGACCCAGGGGCCAAAGGGGGGATGGAGGCTGGAGAGGGCCAAAACCAGGGGCCCATGGGGTGGAAGAGGATTGGATTGGAGGTGGGAGACCTCACAGTGTTTCTTGGACATATTTGTCTTGGAGCCCCCACTCAGTTTGCTTTAAGTCTGTGCTGGAAAGTGTTAGTGCAATCCTCCACCGATGCTCCCTAAGTGTGTGTATGTGTCCAAAAGTTAACCCAAAAGCTTTAGTCATCTCCAGTATCCTGAGTGCCTTGTGAAAGAGCTTGGCACACGTTCATTCATCAATATGGGAAAGGGGTCAACGCTTTAAAGGGGTAGTTACTTTGAGGTGATTTGAGCCCAGAGTGTGGATTGCGGTCTTCCTTGGCACAGCTACTTTCAGGCAAGGGAACACACCAGTCATTTGGTCATTGGGTGAACTATCCCTTTAAATGCTAAGTTCTTGTAAAGATGACAGTGTAACCCCATTCTCTGTTGCGTTAACCATTAGTCTGTGTGTGATTGTCATGTAGAGGTTAATAGACATGTTCCCAGAACTGTGTTCCCAAATTAGGAATGGAAATATAAAGTGAGGGGCGCCAGCTGGTTTTCACTGTGATAGCCTGATTGCAATGTCTTAGCCAGACCAGCCAGTGTGTGTGTGTGTGTGTGTGACAGCCTGATTTGAGTGTTTAGTAAGAACCCACCCAGCACTTAGATTACTATGACATCATCGTATACATTATATTTGATCTTGGCAATGAGCACCTTAAGTGTGTGTTTGTGTGTGTATGTGCGTGTATGTCTCTGTCTTGCTCTTGCTCTCTGTCTCACCATCAGCTGTTCTTTGATATTGTATCCCGATCGTTTGTCTAACTGTTGATACATACACTCCAAGTAAAATCTCTCTCTCTTTCTGTCTTGTTCTCTCTCTGTATTCACTCTGGACTGTAATCACAGTGTGTTGCCCGTAGCTCCAATCACTTGCTTGATGTTGTAACTGAACATGATCAGCAACTGGGAGTTGTCCTGTGTTGTTGAATCGATGCCAGGGACAGACTGACAGACTGACAGACATACAGCACCAGTTAAAATGTGTAACGGTTCTCCTCTTCGTCTGAGGAAGAGTAGTCAAGATCGGACCAACACGCAGCGTGGTAAGTGTCCATGTTAATATTTTAATATAACAGAACACGAAACAAAAACAACAACGAGAATGTAAGAAAACGAAACAGTCCTGTCAGGTGAAACAACACAAAACAGAAAACAACTACCCACCAACACAGGTGACACAATCGCAATCGCACTCCACACTGCACTTTCCCACCTGGACAAAAGGAACACCTATGTGAGAATGCTGTTCACTGACTACAACTCCGCGTTCAACACCATAGGACCCACAAAGCTCATCACTAAGCTAAAGACCCTGGTACTGAACCCCCCCTCTGCAACTAGATCCTGGACTTCCTGATGGGCCGTCCCCCAGGTGGTAAGGGTAGACATCAACACATGGTAAGGGTAGACAACAACACGGGGGCCCCTCAGGGGTGCATGCTTAGTCCCCTCCTGTACTCCCTGTTCACCCACGACTGCGTGGCTGAACACGACTCCAACACCATCATTAAGTTTGGTGATGACACAACAGTGGTAGACCTGATTACAGACAACGATGAGACAGCCTATGGGGAGGAGGTCAGAGAACTGGCAGTGTGGTGAATTATAGGTGAAGCTGGTTGAGAGAATGCCAAGAGTGTGCAAAGCTGTCATCAAGGCAAAGGGTGGCTACTTTGAAGAATCTAAAATCTAAAATCTATTTTGGTATGTTCAAACACTTTTTTGGTTTACTACATGATTCCATATGTGTTATTTAATAGTTTTGATGTCTTCACTATTAGTCTACAATATAGAAAATTGTATTTAAAAAAAACTTGAGTCAGTAGGTGTTTCCAAACCTTTGACTGATGCTATATATATATATATATATATATATATATATATATATATATATATATATATATATATATATATATATATGCTCCACCTTTATCTATACAGGTACGTCAATTAAGACCAAATTCTTCTTTACAATGATGACCTGTCTCCCACATCCTTCTCGTATTCCACTACAGCTGTATCTGTGCCCTGTCAGTCCTTTCTTCAACAAACATAACATCATGGTCTTAGTTGTCAATAGTTCCATCAGAGATACTTAGACTCTTCATAAGATAATTCACACCCAGCTCCATCATCACAGCTGATGAGCATCCACACACAGTTTGTTTTACTATCCTTGTGGAGACCAAAACATT